>NW_007260476.1:580405-689580 GCF_000164805.1 Carlito syrichta
CACAGCCACCACAACCACCACAGCCACCACAGCCACCACCGCAGCCGCCACAGCCACCACAGCCACCACCGCAGCCACCACAACCACCGCAGCCACCACAACCACAGCAACCCATGGCGTCACTAGAGAGGACTCAGGTGAAGTAAGGAGGGAGGACTCAGGAGAGGTGAGGGAAGTCTGATGCCTCCTTCTGCTGGGGGAGGCCCTTATAAGTCCAGGACATACATGACTAGTGGCCACTTCCTTGTTGCTATTGCAGTTTCCACAGCAGGGTTATCTAGGGCTATTCCTTGTTTACATCCTGATGGACTATATTAAGCCCAATATGTTTACTAATTTTAACTTTTATTAAAACTATTTTAGAAGCAAGTCATGAGATACTAGCATTTAGGAAGAGATCTTCATTCTCTCAGAAACCAGCTGAATATTTGAGACTTTGAATGAAGCCAAGACTCAGGGTTGCTGCCAGCTCTGTTTCTCCTCAGTGGTTTTCTCTCCGTACATTCCGTTGAGATCACCCTGCTTTAACAGAAACTCCCCAAATGCAAAAGAGCCAATATGCACCTCCAAGTGGAACACTTCATTTTTTTTTCAAAAATGCTCATTTCCCAGTTACATATTTTTATTTTTGAGTTGGAATCTCACCCTGTCGCCCAGGCTGGAGTGCAGTGGCTTGCTCACGGCCACCGCAGCCTCTACCTGCTGGGCTCAGGCAATCCTTCCGCTTCAGTCTTCCAAGTAGCTGGAACTACAGACACACACCACCATGCCTGGCTAATTTTTTGGTTTATTGTCGAGACAAAGTCTCACCAATTTGCCCAGGCTTCTCTTGAACCCCTGGCAATCCTCTTGCCTCAACCTTCCAAAGTTCTGGGGTTACAGACTTGAGCCACCGCGCTGAGGCCCCAGCTACATTTTTAAAGGGATCTTTGTAGCAAATGATTCTCTTCTCTTTTCCTTTACCCCTAAAAACCGTCTAGGAAAAGTCCTGATGCAATGCCCCCTTCCTTTCTCATTCTCTACTCTTCCCTGCGCGCTCACATTCACATCCATGGTGTCAATTTCCACACGTACATTCCCTGATTAGTTCCTCTAATGATACCTCCAGCTCAGACTCTCTCCAGCCTCCAAATCCAGGAATAGCCAACTCAACTCCATCTCCTCCATGCCTCCACCCCAGGGTCTCAGAGACACTGCAATGTCACATGCTCCAGACTCAATTCATAATTTTCTCTGCCCTGTCACTAACACTCTACAAAAAAATGTAATTTTTCCTCCACTGCTCCTTACCCATCAAGATGTGAATCACTTTTAAAAGGTCATCTTTGAGTCCTTCATTTCTCTCAGTTCCGTATCTCGTCTTTTTCTCTTTTTTTACTTTTAATTTTTTTATTTTAAAGATGTGGGATACAATTCAGGGTTAGGTATACAGATGTTCATTATGCAGGTACCTTTGTTGATGAGGTGTGTCCCCCTTCCCCTGGCAGATTCCCACTACTTCCAATCTCGCCTCTCCCCCCACCCACAGCAGTTTCCCGCTACTGCCAATCCTTTTCTTATAGTATTACAATAATTGTTCAAGGTCCACTTATGAGTGAGAACATGTGATACTCAGTTTTTTGTTTCTGTGATAGATCGCTCAGTATTATAGACTCTAAATCCACCCAGCTTGTTGTGAAGTTTATGATTTTGTCCTTCTTTATGGCTGGGTAATATTCCATCATGTATATGTGCTACATTTTTTTTAATCCAGTCCCATTTCGATGGGCAGCATGGTTGGTTCCATGTTCTTCCTATTGTGGGCAATGCTGCAATAAACATACATGTGCAGGCATCTTTTTCATAGAGTGATTTGAATTCCTCTGGGCATATTCCCAGAAGGGGGTTGCCAGGTCATATGGAAAGTCGATTTTTTGATCTTTTAGGAATCGCCACACTGTTTTCCACAGAGGCTGTACTAGTTTACACTCCCACCAAGTGTAGAAGTGTTCCCTTTTAGCCGTATCCTCTCCAGTATCTGTTGTTTTTTGAGTTATTGATGATAGTCATCCTGAATGGAGTTAAGTGGTATCTCAATATGCTTTTGATTTGCATTCCTTTGATGATTAATGAGGCTGAGCATTTTTTCATGTACCTGTTAGCTGTGCATATGTCTTCTTTTGAGAAGTGTCTATTCATATCTTTTGCCCACTTTGTAATGGGGATGTTTGTTTTTTTTCTTTTTGACACATTTGAGTTCCTTATAGATCCTAGATGTTAGGTCTTTGTCAGAAATACAGTTGGCAAATATTTTTTCCCAGTCTATGGACTATCTTCCTGCTCTCTTGATGGTTTCTTTGACTTTGCAGAAACTTGTCAATTTAATGAGGTCCCACTTATTTATCTTATCTTTTATGGCATGGACACTTGGGGTTTTGATCAGAAATTGGTTCCCAGTTCCAATTTCCACAAGGGTGTCTCCTGCATTTTCTAAGGTTCTTATAGTTTGAGGTTTTACATTTGGGTCTTTATTCGACTTAGAGTTAACTTTTGTGTATGGTAGTTGGTTTGGGGTCTTGTTTTAATCTTCTGCATGTGGTCAGCCAGTTTTCCCAGCACCATTTACTAAGTTCTCCTCTCCCCAGTGGTTGTTGGTGGAGGCTTTGTAGAAGATGAGTTGGTTGAGAAATTGACGTCTTGCTTCTGGAATCTCTATCCTGTTTCATTGGTCTATATGCTTGTTCTTGTACCAATACCAGGATATTTTGTTTATTGTAGCTTTATAATAAAGTTTAAAGTCTGAGAGTGTGATACCTCCTGCTTTTTTTTTTTTTTTTTTTTGGCTGAGGATTGTTTTGGCGATTCGTGGTCATTTATGTTTCCATATGAATTCCTGTATTGCCATTTCCAGATCTGAGAAGAATGCTGCTGGTAATTTAATGGGTATTGCATTAAATCTGTATGTTGCCCTGGGTAGGATGGACATCTTAACAACGTTGATTCTTTCAATCCATGAGCATAGGATATTTTCCCATTTGTTTGTGTCATCCTTGATTTCTTTGAGCAGTGTTTTGTAGATTTCAATGTAAAGGTTTTTCACGTCTCTCGTTAGGAAGATTTCAAGGTATTTGATTTTTTTTGTGGCTATTGTGAATGGGATTGTGCTTTTTATTTGGGTTTCTGTTTATTGTTGATGTATAGAAATGTGACTGTCTTTTGCACATTTATTTTAGACCCTGAGACATTGCTAAAGTCCTTTATCAGTGCAAGGAGGTTTTGACAGATTCTCTTAGGTTTTTGAGGTACAGCATCATGTCGTCTGCAAAGGGGGATACATGACTTCCTCTTTTCCTATTTGGATACCCTGATCTCCTTCTATTGTCTGATAGCTCTAGCTAGGACTTCCAAAACTATGTTGAAAAGGATGGGTGAGAGCTGGCATTCTTTTCTTGTTCCAGTTTTCAGGGGAAATGGTTCCAATTTCTGTCTGTTTAGTAGTATGCTGGCTGTGGGTTTCTCATAGATGACTCTTATTTTGAGGTATGTTCCATCTATGCCTAGATGTTCGAGGGTTTTTATCAAAAAGGAGTGCTGGATTTTATCAAAAGCTTTTTCTGGGTCTAATTATATAAGTATGTGGTTTTTGTTTTTATATCTGTTGATGAATTTAATTACATTTATGGTCTTACGAATGTTGAACCTGCCCTGCATCCTGGGAATGAAGCCTACTTGGTCGTGGGGGATGATTTTTGAGATGTGTTGTTGGATCCAATTTGCTAAGACCTTGTTGAGAATTTCAGCATCCATGGTAATCGAGGATGTTGGCCTATAGTTCTCTTCCTTTGTTGGATCTTTACCTGGTTTGGGTATCAATGTGATGTTAGCTTCATAAAATTCCTTGGGTAGAGTTCCATCTTTCTCGATTGCATGAAATACTTTCAGTAGGATTGGTATCAGTTCCTTCTTTTATGTTTTGTAGAATTCTGCTGGAAAGCAATCTGGTCCAGTGATTTTTTTTTTTTTGTAGGTACTTTTATGACATAGTCAATTTCCTGGATTGTTATTGGTCTATTTAGGATCTCAATTTTTTTCTTGTTTCAACCTGGCGAAGTCGTGTGATGTTAGAAAGTCCTACACTTCCTTTAGGTTTTCAAGTTTGTTTCCATAAGTGTATATAGTAGTCTCTGATAATCGTTTGTATTTCTTCAGGGTCAGTTGTGACTGATCTTTTGCATTTCTGGTTGTATTTATTTGAACTTTTTCTCTCTTTTTCTTGGTCATTCTAACTAGGGGTCCATCAATCTTGTTTATCCTTTCAAAGAACAAGCTTTTTGTTTTGTTGATTTTTTTTTTTTTGCATTATCTTTTTGTCTTCTATGTCCCAAATTTGGGCTTTTATTTTGGTGATCTGGATTTTTCCATTGAAGTTAGAGTTTTGACGATCTTGCTTTTCCAGTTTAGGTGATTTGTTAGGCTGTTAACTTGTGATATTTCCATTTTCTTCATGTGTGTTCATAGAGATATGAATTCCCCTCTTAGTTCTGATTTCATGGCATCCCAGAGGTTTCTGGGATATCAGAGGTAAGATATTTCTTCATTTTCATTTGTTTCCAGGTATCTTTTTTTTTTTTTTTTTATGTGGAGTCTCACTCTGTCGCCCAGGCTGGAGTGCAGTGGCACACTCATGGCCACCTCAGCATCGACCTGCCAGGCTCCAGCAATCCTTCTACCTCAGCCTTCCAAGTAGCTGGAACTATAGAGGGGCACTACCACATCTGGCTGATTTTTTTATTTTTATTTTTTTTGTAGAAATGAGTTCTTGCCGAGTTACCCAGGCTGTTCTTGAACCCACGGGCTCAGGCAATCCACTTGCCTCGGCCTCCCAAAGTACAGGGATTACAGACCGAGACACTGAGCCCAGATTCCAGGTATCTTTTGATCTCTGCTTTGATTTCCATGTTAACCCAGGAGTTGTTTAGCATCATGCTTTTTAGTGGCCATGTCTTTGTGGGTTTGGGGGGAACTTTGTTGGTGTTGATATTTATTTTTATTCTACTGTGATCTGAGAAGTTGCATGGCAGTATTTCAATCTTATGGAATTTGTTTATGCTTGATTTTTGGCCGAAGATATGGTCAATCTAAGAGTACATTCCATGTGGTGATGAGTAGAATGTATATTCCATGGTTGTTGGGTGGAGTGTTCTATCAGTATAAATTAAGTTCAACTGGTCAAGCGTCACGCTGAGGTTCCAGATCTCCTTGTTGATTTTTTTACCTTGATGATCTGGGTTGTGAACAGGGTATTTAAGTCCCCAGCTACGATATTGTTGGAGTCAATATCTTTTTTAAGTTTACCTAAAAGCTGCATTAGCAAAGTTGGTGCTTCTATGTTGGGTGCATAGATGTTTAGGATGAATATTTCTTGTTGATGGATTGAACTTTTTATTATTATGTAGTGACCTTTTGTATCTTTCTAAATTTTTGATAACTTAAAGGGTATTTTGTCTGATATTAAGATTGTGACTCTTGCTTTCTTTTGTGTTCTGTTTGCCGAAATTTTGTTTTCTATCCTCTTACTTTGGGTCTGTGAGTGTCCTTTCTGGTGAGATGAGTCTCTGGGAGACAATAGATTGTTGCCTCATGATATTTTATCCATTTTCCCATTCTATGTCTTTTCAGTGGTGCATTTAGTCCATTCACATTCAGGCTACTATCGAGATGTGAGAGCTTATCCCTGTCATGAGACTTTTGTTGTTGCTGCTGTTTGTTTGTTGTCTTTCTTTTGATTATGGGGTTGATTCATGTATGTTTTCAATCTTTTTCCTGCATTCTTGGGAAGGGTGATGTCATTCTTTTTTTTCCTTTCTTCTGTGTTTAATACTTTCTTAAGTGTTTCTTTTAGAGCTGGTCTAGAGGCAGTGTAAGCTCTTAGGGATTGAATGTCTGGGAAAGATTTTAATTCTCCATCATTGATGAAGCTTAGCTTAGTGGGGTAGGTAATTCTTGGTTGAAATTGTTTGTTTTTGAGAACTTTGAAGATTGGGCTCTGAGCTCTCTTAGTTCGAAGTGTTTCTGTAGATAAGTTTGCTGCTATTCTTTTTCTTTTCTTTTTTAAGGTGGGAAAGCAGAATTTATTGAGAGGACAGAAAAGCTCCCAAAGTGGGAGGGGACCTTAGGGACTTGCCAGTCTGCTGCTATCCTAATTGGTCTTCCCTGGTAGGTAGTCTGACCTTCTTCGCTTGCTGCCTATAGGACTTTTTCTTTTATACCTTCTTTGTGTAGGTGAATTACTTTGTATCTAGGAGTTGGTCTTCTCACTTGTTGTCTCAATTCAGGGGTTCTCAGAATCTCTTGTGTTTGAATGAATGGTCACATCACTAATGAGGTGAGGGATGTTTTCCTGGATAATTTCATGGGATGTTTGTTCCAGAGTAGTCTCGGTCTCTCAATCTGCCTCAGGAATTCCAATTAATCTTAGGTTCGGCCTCTTGAAATAATCGTTCATCTCTCAAAGGTTTTGTTCTGTCTTTTTAAGCTTCTTTTCCATGTTTTTAGCAGTTTGGGTTAGTTCCATATTTTGGTCCTCAAGCTCTGAGATTCTTTCTTCTGCTTGACTAAGTCTGCTTTCCATGCTTATCAGTTTGTTATTTATTTCATTCACTGTTTTCTTTATTGCTGTTATCTCAGTTATCAAATCATTCTTTCTTCTTGTCTCTCCTCAATTCTATTTATTATCTCGATTAATGTCTTGATATCTGGGTTTGTGGTTTGAGACCAGTCATTCTGGGGGCTCTTCATTGTCTGTATTCTCAGTGTTTGACATCCCAGGGTCTGTGTGAAACCCATATTCTTCTTTTGTTTTTTCTTCTTTGTGTAGATTTTTCTCCCCCTTTTTTTTTTTTTTTTTTTTTTTTTTTTTGCCTCTTCTTTGATTCTGTTGTTCAGGGATGTGGCGGGGGGTAGCTTTTACTTCTGTTTGCTTAATCTTCTATTCTTCCTTATATGGTCTTCTGGCTTTCTTCAATTCTGAAGCTGGACTTTGGGTGGGAGGTTGTATTTTTTGCAGTTTTGAGATTTAATTGAAGGGGAGCTGTGATTCAGAAACCATCTGCAGATCCCAGTATCTGCTAACAAGTGTGTGGGCCCCCCAGAACCCACTTTCCCCTGCCTAACAATCTGTCCATGCAGTGGGGATATAAGTTTGCCCCCTGAAAGCAAAATGAGGTAAGAAAAAGGAAAAGAATGGAAAAAGAAAGAAGGGAGATGAAAGGAAGGTGGAGAAAGAGAAGAATAAGAGGAAAACAGACAGGCATACCAACTAACATGAAAAGAGGCACAAACAAAGACAGAAAAGATTTTTTAAAAATACAATCATACAAACACACAAACCAACAACACTCTCCCATTGGTGTACTCTCCCTCAAAAATACCCATACACAAACAGGAAGTCTAAAAAAAAAATAGCAGAAACAAAGCAAGTATGAAAATGTAATCAAAAACAGAAAGAAAGAGAGAAGAGGAAAAGAAGAAAAACTAAAGTAAAACATACAAACCCAAGCAGAACAACAACAACAACAAATTCACTTTGAGACAGTTCCCGTAGCTTCAACTTCCTTTCAGCTCTGGTCTCCAGCCCCTCTCCTATCCTCTCAGTGCAGGCTGATAGGGTTGCTCTCAGCATGGGTCTGATGCCCCACGGACTATTGTGGGAGGAAAGTGGATCAGATCTGTACTCAACTGGCTTGCCGCCGTTTTGTTGTCTTCCACGCAGATCTGATGTGCCTGTGCCTGTTCCAGCGTGGGGGAGGGACGTCTGTCTCTCCAAGTTTGATGAGATAACCTCCAGGTCCCAGGTTGGAGGCTGGGTGGAGCTAGGCAGGGCAATGCAGATCTCTGCCTGACCTGGGGACAGAGAAAATAGCTCTGACCAGTGTTTCCTCACAGGTAGTGGGGCTACTCTCCAGCTCTCCACTACTGCTCTCTCTGTGGATGCCAGTCTCCAGCAGCTTTGCTGTCACAACTGATGGTGTGGGCTGGGCTCCAGGTGATAAGAATCAGCTGCATTCAGCAGGCTTTTCTCAGGAGATCCCTGAGAACAGCCAGCATCCTGCACACCAGCAGTTCCAATCTCAAGGCGGTGGGGGGGTTGCAGTCACCTACAGAGGAGACCCCCAGGTGCATGAACCTGAGTCTCCCCTTAGATGGACTTTCACTCACCCACTGGTACACACCCACTCACACAGAAAGGTTTTATGGACACTCGTTTCTGCGAAACCTCTCACAGTCTGACCTTTCCTGTCGCCGCCTTGCTGGAAATCCTCTTCCATATCTAGTCTTTCACCAAATTTTGTTGCTTCTGCCTCTTTTTATTTATTTATTTATTTTTGAGTTGGAGTCTCACTCTGTTGTTCAGGCTGGAGTGCAATGGCATGCTCATGGCCACCGCAGTCTCAACCTGCTGGGCTCAGGTGATCCTTCCGCTTCAGCCTTCCAAGTAGCTGGAACTACAGGCACGCACCACCACACCTGGCTAATTTTTTGATTTATTGTAGAGATGAGGTCTCACCAAGTTGTCCAGGCTGATCTCAAACCCATGGGCTCAAGCAATCCTCTCACCTCAGCCTCCCAAAGTGCTGGGATTATAGGTGTGAGCCACCGTGCCCGCCCCCCCCCACCTTTTTTTTTAAACACATGCCATTTATTGACAGGGCTCAGGCTGCAGGGACAGATGCAAAGGATTGCACAGAAGTTAGATTGGAAAATATAGTTTATTTAGAAAGTAAATAAAAGAGAGAAAGAGAGAGAGAGAGGCGATTCACCTCCCCGAAGTAGGAGAGGGGGCCAAAACAAAGAAAACCTGGCGGCCATCGCTCAAAAAACACATGGCCTGACCAGTGCTTAACAAAACAATGGCCATTGCTGTCATCTCCCTCCCCTCTCCCTCTCCCCCTCCCCCTCCTCCTCCTCCCCTCCCTCTCCCTCTCCTCCTCCTTCTCCCCCTACTCTTCCTTCTCCCCTCCGCTCCTCCTGAGTCAGAGTCTCACTCTATCACCCAGACTAGAGTGCAGTGGCACTGCTCATGGCCACCACAGCCTCAACCTGCTGGGCTCAGGCAATCCTTACACCTCAGCTTTTCAAGTAGCTGGAACTAATTTTTTGATTTATTGTAGAGACAAATTCTCACCGAGTTGCCCAGGCTGGTCTTCAACCCCTGGGCTCAGGCATTCCTCTCACCTGTGCCTCCCAAATTACTAGGATTACAGTCTTGAGCCACCATGAGCAGCCATAACTTTTGGCTTCTTAATAGCTTCACACCTATCCCTGTATTTCTAGCTTTATGGCAACCCCAAACCCAGTTCAAACAACTCCCTGAAAAGTTGAAAATGCTCCCTTTAATCCAGACACCCTAGAGATGGCTTGAGGTCATAAACAACTCAAATCATCCCTAAGAATGTTACAGCACTTCCTCTTGCTCATATTTCTACAGAATAATTTTACCAAACAGGCTTTGGGCAGTGAGTCTGCTACACAAGGAAGCTTAGAGGATCTTGTCTGCCCCAAAGATGCCAACCACCATCCAACAAATGCCAGATATCCTCCTACATCAGCATGAGGAGAGAAGACCCCACTGGCACTTGCTTTTTGGGGGTTTTTTGTCTTATATTTTTACAGTCACCAGCTTTCAAACTCCACCATAATCCATAGCCAGACATTTCACCTCCTTTTCTTTCCACACCAGGCCCTCCCTCCATTCTTCTACTTTCTCTGACCTCTGACCCATGAAACCTTTCTCCAAATAGCCCACATAGCCTGCTTTCTAGGGAGCCTAGGTCAGGCTACTTAATACAGAGGTGTTTTTCTCAGACCTTAATTGATATCATCCAATCAAGGACAAAAGTTAATTCCTCATGCAAAGCAAAACAAAACCAAGAATTACATCACCAAAATGCAAACTTCTCAGAGGAGTTATTTCTGCTTTTAACATCGTCACTCAGGCCTGGTGTGCAGAAGACAAACCACAGTGGTATGCTCTAAATGAGACAGTAAGGAGAAGCCCTGACACTTTCACTGGTCAATGAATAAAACGATGGCATCTGATCTTGCCAGTGACTTTTTAGTGTGTTGCCAGTTTCACATCCCCAGCTTTCAGTGTTACTACTGCAAACTCTTTGAAGTCAAGGACTGTGTCTTCAACTTCATTGTGCCTTCCTCTCAGTAGCTCTCAGATGGCTTGGTCCAGGCATTGCCTGGTGATGGTGTGGTTTGTAAACCCTGCCAACAACTCATGAACTCGTGCACAGGGTTCTTGTTCCCAGGGCTTCATGGGAAGAAGCAGAAGGCTTCCATCGCTATTGCCAGCCCCACCATTCCCTTAGCTCCCAAAATGTTTCCCTAGAATTTGGAGACCTTTTTAAAAAAAATACTATAATATAGTTTTATGAAAAATATAAATAAAATTGAAAATGTGGTGAAGACAACAATATCTGAAAGGGAAGTAAACAAGAAATGGAGAGATTCTTCCTTATACATGAAGTCAGATAACAACAAGGAAGTGGTCATGTGTCTTCCCTCTCCTCTCCCCAGAGTTGGTATATAAGGGCCTCTCCCCAGCAGAAGGAGACACTGGACCTCCCTCACCTCTCCTGAGTCCTCTCTCCTCACTTCACCTGAGTCCTCTCTACTGACACCATGGGTTGCTGTGGTTGTGGTGGCTGTGGTGGTGGCTGCGGTTGTGGTGGCTGTGGCAGCTGCACCAGTTGCAGGTGCTACCGGGTGGGCTGCTGCTCCAGCTGCTGCCCCTGCTGCCGCGGCTGCTGTGGGGGCTGCTGCAGCACGCCCGTGGTCTGCTGCTGCCGTCGCACCTGTGGCTGTGGCTCATGTGGCTGTGGCTGTGGGAAGGGCTGTTGCCAGCAGAAGTGTTGCTGCCAGAAGAAGTGCTGCTGTTAGGCGGCTGCCTGGCCTCTGGGCGGGGGCTGCAGTTAACTGCTGTAGGTAAGCTTTCTGCTTTCTGTCTGCCCCCCTCTGACTTGTAGGTCACAAGCATGACCTGAGACTATGGCCAACCCACAGAAATCTCACCGTTCTGTAGTTTTGTGATCCTGCCTGCGTTTAATAATCACCAAGCAAGGTAATAAACATGCAGCCTTCTCTATCAATGGTCATTCAAGTCATGCTCTCCACTAAATGCAATCAATATAGTTGATGTTATGCCTTCTTAAAATGCCTCTTTGTCTTTATTGTGTCTTGTTTATGCCAGTGTATTGGCATATCTGTACATACAAAGCAGTACTTACCTTAATAAAGTATACTAAATCACCCTCAAAGAGCTGTCTCTTTTTCTCTTTCCAGTCTCTAAATTGTCTGTCCATGGGGGAAAGTGAGTTTTATTCCAACAGGCAAGTCAAAGAATCAAAAACTAGACAAATTGTTTGCAATAGACACAGATATATTAATGGATGATAAATGCATTGTGGGTTTATTAGGAAGGAAGGGACTGGAGTGCACATCCTCAACCTGTGTACTTCAATGTCACAAACCAAAACTTTCCCCAAATCTCTCTTGATATTTATGCAGAAGTGCATAAATAACTTTTCAGACCCCCAAAAGTCATACACTCACTTAGGATCACACTTTTGAAGCTCGTCATTTGTGAGCGGTCACTTTTTGACAGCTCCTAGATTCCTTTCCTACTATATGTTGATCTTTGTTGTCATAGCCTCATTGTTGATAATGACTCTAAAAGGCAACATAAACGGAGGCCTTGGGTCTTGTAGAACTTTTGGCCCATTAGCTCTATAGCCCATGTGTTTTCCATTCAGTCACCACTACTTCCTATGCATCTTTGCCCTCCAACTCTACTCCTCCATATTCAAACAATGAAACCCAGCTCTAGTCATGGAAATTCTTTTATCAACCACTCCAATCTACAAAATTAGCTTTCTGTTGTAATGTGAGAAGATCAACATTAGAATCAAAATAATTATATCCCCCAAAAAGAATGTCCACATATACAATAAAAAATTTCCCCAAACAGCCCTTTTGCTAATTTCCTGTAGTGCTCCCTGATCCTGTTTTGTGTAGACTCGAGATTCTTGATTCATTGTGATTGGTTTGGCAGCAAAGTGAAAGGAAAAGAAGGTCAGGGAGGGAGGGCCCCAGCTTGAATGGATATTGGGGCAGGGCCCAAGGAAAGCCAAGTTCTTTGGGTGTGTCTCCAAGAGGTCATTCTTGCACCCCACATGGGGTGTTTCCTTGTCACTTTATGCAGATCTTGGCTCAGATAGAAGTTTAAGTAGGTTGAACTGACCAAATGGAATGACAGAAACAAAGGAAATAATGAGTTGAATATCCACACCAAATAAGTCTATCTAAAAGGGGCTCACAGAAAGATAATCTTCTCCCCTGGAATTCAGAAACTGGCTTGGGAGAGATGTGAGATGAGCCTCTCAAAGTCTAAGTTGACAAAAAGGTATTGGGCATCCATCTGGCTCAGTCTCTATTTCCTTTTTCATCTCCAAGAACCCTGAACTTCTACTGCCTCAGGCTACCCAAAGTCCCTTAGTTACTCTCGGCCTTTAGGATTTATCCCTGGAGTCCACATCCTCTGATTTATCCTCCCCCTCCAGACTCTACCCTTAAAACTACCCCCTCCCATGTGACTGTTTTCAGGAGTGAGGGGTCAGAAGAGACACCCCAGTTTATACATTTTACTTTAAGAAAGACAGGGGCTGTCAGGTTTCCCTCACCGAGGACCTCTTGAATCAGTTTTCCCACACAGTGATGATGAATCCAATCAGCAAAAATCTGGGACATACCACCCCTCCTAGCCACCAAGATCCAACACTTCTTACGTTCTTGCTCTCCCTGTCCTGCTTACTAGAAATGTGAGTCTATTTTCACGTGTAAGTAGAAGTCAGTGTAAGTAGAAGATGTGTCTGTCAGGATTTACTGGGAGTCATTATTCAGTGTTGACATGAATTTGTGAAAAAAGAACCCATGTGGCAGGTTTTGTGGCTTGCTTTTTTTTTTTTTTTTTTTTAATGAGATGGACAATTAGGTGCAGACACAAGAAGAGACAAAGAGACTCAGGGAAACGGTGTATTCTACTCACAAGTCTTAGAGAGGTGCAGTCACTGCGTGACAAGAGGGTGCTACATGGGAGGCAGCACCATGGGAGAGCGCCCAACCAGGCAGAGAGGGAGCAAGGACCCAGGGGCTCACTCATGGGGTCAGCATGAAATATACAAGCAAAAGGCACCAGAGGATTTTATCAGTATGTCTGAATGTTATTAGGTCTCAGTCAGGAGAGGACAAGAAGGGAAACTTGTGGCAGGGGCTAAATTTATCACACTAGTATATCTGCTCACCTGGGAGAGATTCTCAAAACTTACAATACAGTACACTGGGGACATTTACTGAACATGCATTTGCCTGGCAAACACTGGGAAACCCCAAGACACCATTCTTTCAGTTAAATTGGTGACAATTTGAAATGGAAGAGAAGGTAAGTGCAAATTTACAGTGGATACTAAATTTTATTTTTTTATTTTTTATTATAAAGATGTGGAGTACAATTCAGAGTTAGGTATACAAACATTGATTATGCAGGTACCCTTGTTGATGAGGTGTGCCCCCCCTCCCCTAGCAGTTTCCCTCAACTGCCAATCCCACCCCCATCCCCTGACAGTTTCCCATTACTACCAAATGCTTTCTTATAGTATTATAATTGTTCAAGGTTCACTTATGAGTGAGAACATATGGTACTCTGTTCTTTGTTTGTGTGATAGGTCACTGAGTATGATCGACTCCAAATCCATCAAATGGATACTAAATTTTAAAAAGTAAAGGGGGCCAGGCACAGTGGCACTCTCCTATAATCCCAGCACTTTGGGAGACCGAAGTGAGAGGATTGCCTGAGATCACAGGTTCGAGACCAGCCTGAGAAACTTGGTGAGACCTCATCTCTACAATAAATCAAAAAATTAGCCAGGCATGGTGGCATGTGCCTGTAGCTCCAGCTACTTGGAAGGCAGAGGTGGAAGGATCACCTGAGCCCAGCAGGTCTAGGCTGCAGTGGCCGTGAGCATGCCACTGCACTCCAGTCTGGGCAACAGAGACTCCAACTCAAAAAAAAAAAAAGTAAAGGGCATGTTATACTGAACATCAATCACCTGCAAGAGTACATAAATGAAGAACAAAGCATATAAGGTCTATGTTTTGTTGCTTTTTGTTACAGGCTACAATTTGTGCCCCCAAAATTCATATGTTGAAATCGTAACTAACTCCCAGTACTTCAAAATGTGACTGTACTTGGAAATAGCATCTTTAAATAGATAATTAAGTTAAAATGAGGTGATTCAAGTGGTCCCTAATCCAATAGGGCCGCTGTCCTTATAAGAAGAAACGATAAAGACACAGACACATATAAAGGAAAAACCATGTGAAGATAAGAAAAAGGTAGTTATCTGCAAGCCCAAGAGACAGGGTCTCAGTAGAAACCAAACCTGGCAACATCTTCACCTTGGACTTCCAGCCTCCAGAATTGTGAGAAAACAAATTCCTAATGATTTAAGCCATGCAGTCTGTGGTACTTTGTTATGACAGCCCTGGCAAACAAACATACTCTCTTGGTCACATGTGATGAATGTCAAACACGTGTTGTTTGGCTACTGATCTGTGGGCCAAAGAGACATTGTGGCTTAGGCAAATCTGTGATGACTCATCCTTGATACTTAGATGAAAGAAACATTCTACTATTGTATCCACAATGTGGCACGTGTGTGCAGTGTGGTTCTGGGCTTTCCTTCATACCTATGGCGCAGTCTTCCACCTTCTGAACATTTTCTACATTAATTTCCACTACCCGAAACTACCATCGAAGTTCAAGGCAATTCACAAGGAAACCAGACAGAATCAAAGCCTAGAGTTTGTGATGAGGGCTAGAGGGCACTGGGAAAGGCACCCTGAGTGCATGGGTACCTACTCTTTATCTCACTTCAGCTCGTCAATGTTTGTAGGCACCTCTCTGTAACCCAAGTCTGAATTTGAGTCTTTGTCTAGGTTATCTGAATACATAGCACTAATGTAGTCAATATCCCCTACTTTTGGAGAATTTACAAGCAGGGCCTATAGGGATTTGCAAATCAATTGAGAATAATATCAGTTTGAAAAAATGAAAACAATGTGCTGGGTGCAATTGAACTATAGAAACAGTTTCTTTAAATTTTGGCCCATCTTTTTCTTTTTGGTACTTTGTCCATCTGAGAAACTAGCTCCTTGAGGCAAAGGGATGAGGAAATTTACTGCACAGACAAGCTGGCTGACCTTCATGTTGCAGGCCACAGCCTCTGCCACGTAACCACACAAGCTTCTGCCTGAAGCCTTCTCTGGCACTGGCCAAAATAGGCCAAGTGTGAAGGAGAGAGAATACATTAAAAAGTCCTCAGGGAACAAAAAGCCACAAGATTCAGTGCGATGAAAATTCAATGCTATGAAGCCATTCCACCTCTTACAGGAATACCCCAACAGATACCACACTTGGCCTAGGAATACAATTCTTTTCACACCCCACTCAAACACATTTCTGCAGTAGGATTTGTTCCATCTATGACTTGACCCCAGCCTCTTAGACCTACTTTTACATCTAGGAGTTTCTCAGTAAACATTGGTTGTGAGGTAATTGTCCAAACATTGCCTTTTTTTTTTTTTTTTCCTCTCTATCTGGCTTCCTTCTGCCCCTTCCTCAGGGAACAGTCTTTGGCCAAGGCTGGTCTCTGAAGGACATGCATATTCCCAATAATGAGTCACCGGGAGCAGATGATCAAGCAAAACTGAAAGCAATTTGGTCATCACGTGTAATCAATGTAATTATAATCCCTGGGTGGGAATCTGATTAATTGATTTGCTTGCTTATAAAATTGTTTGCTGTACTGCCCCGAGGTGTGATTTCTTTCCTCACTGACCCCCCACCATTGGTGCCTCCTCTGAGTTCTAATAAACCAAGGTCTTTCCGTGCTGTAACTTCAGGTGACTTGTTTGGAATATGTAAAGAACCTTATGTGCAAGCCCTTTCAGGTTTGGGGTTCCATGTTACATTGGTAGACATAAAGTCTCTTCTAAAAATGTTTAAAGCTTCTAAAGACTACTCATGATCTGAGCCATGAAATATCATTTGTCTTTCAGTTTGTATCTTCAAAGTGAATGGTGATTATTGGAGATTATCTAATTAATTAGATAAACAATAGTCTAGTTTTCTCTCCAGGTATAAAAGAAACATAGATCTTACACAAATAATCATTTTCCATCAGGAATAGACTCTCCTGTCTGGCAAAAGGACACAGATTAGATGATGCCTCAAGACTCCTCAGGCTTATGAGTTCAAAAAATGGAAAGGAAAGAAAAAACCATAAATCGTAGTTTATTAAGTAAGTTCTGAAATTAATTGGGAAACAAAACGGTAAGCCTTAACAATACCCCAACCACAGCTAAATTAATTGAGACAAAAAGCAAAAAACAATTCATTTGAAAACAAGCAGCAGGACCCAAAGCTAACACAAGAAAGCCAAGATAATAACAATAAATTCCATGTACACTGATGCCCACTCAGTTCAATGTGATGGTATTAATTTTGTAGTTAGGAAAGTGAGAAAGCCAAACTAATAATACCAAAGTTCCAGATGTTCACTGTTGGCTGAATTTATGGGGGGGGGCGGCGGGGATAGCCCATTGAGAAGGGATACAACTCTGCACTCCAGGCAAGAAGCAGATGACGACCCCAGGAGTAGATGGAAATCTAAAGCAAATGTAGTCACCCATTTTGGTAATATATATGTTTCTTAAATTTTGTTTGAATTGGTTCTTTGTGAACAAAACAGGATTTTGAATGTATTGGGGTAATTTGTCTATCTGTAAAGGAAACTTCGACCCCCAAATCAAATTGTAGAGAGAAGTCAGACTTCCAAGCATTCTATTTGTTAACAGGAGGTCATGGACAACAGAGGCAGGAAAGGTGTTCTCAGGGTCTTTCACTTGCTTTCCATTACTACCTATTCACCAAAGCCCTTCTAAGAGAAACTAAGATTTTCTAGGATGTAAAACATGGTCAAAACAAAATAAATGTAAACCTTTAATGAGACATTTTTATTTTATTAGGAAATTTAGAAAATAGCTGTTGACAAATAGGAATACAAGATCAACAAGAAGCAGAGAAAAGCACATCAATGGAAAGGAAATAATCACATACATCAAAAAGCACGTTGGGACTCATAATCCCCTTTGACTAAGCTCAGCGACATGGACTCTTCTGTAGGAGGTAGGTTGTGCTCATGTCTTTGCTTTGGCTGTTTGCAATGTGACAGGAAACATGTAGGATGCGAAGCCTGGGAACACCCATTGCAGAAAAGACAGGATCTCAGAATCTGGGTGCAAAGTCACAGCCCAAGAGGATAAGTACCTGAATACCCAGAGGACAGATGAGGCAGGTAAGTGGGGTGAAGGAAAGTCCCCAGCCTCTCCTGCCCAGGGACCGAGGCCAGGACAGCCTGCCTAGCAGCAGCACTGCCTCTTGCAGCAACATTTCTGCTGGCAGCAGCACTTCTGCTGGCAACAGCCCTTCCCACAGCCGCAGCCACACGAGCCACAGCCGCAGGTGCGGCAGCAGCAGACCACGGGCGTGCTGCAGCAGCCCCCACAGCAGCCACGGCAGCAGGGGCAGCAGTTGGAGCAGCAGCCCACCCGGTAGCACCTGCAGCTGGTGCAGCTGCCGCAGCCACCACAACCACCACCACAGCCACCGCAGCCGCCACAGCCACCACAGCCGCCACAACCACCACCACAGCCACCGCAGCCGCCACAGCCACCACAGCCGCCACCGCAGCCACCACAACCACAGCAACCCATGGCAGTCAGTAGAGAGGACTCAGGTGAAGTGAGGAGGGAGAACTCAGGAGAGGTGAGAGAGATCTGATGCCTCCTTCTGCTGGGGGAGGCCCTTATATACCAATTCAGGGAAGAATGTTGACCTAAGACTCAGTGCCATTTCCCTGTTGTTTATGCAAATATCCATAGCAGAATCTCACATGGCCTCTGGGCACATCCTTAACATGTCCTTCTGACTTAAAAACTTGCTAAATTTAGCTTTTGCTTGTCTTTTAAAAACCATCTTTAATATAGAACAGAAAACAACTAATAAGTTTCTCTCTCTCTCTCTCTCTTTTTTTTGTCAGTTGTAAAAGTTGGAATGGGAGTAAAGTTCCCCTCAGCTACCTCTATATGTTTCAGTTGTATCTGCCCAAAACAAAGATTTTTCATTCCAACATCATTTGCAACGATTCATCACCTTGTAAAACATCCCTTTAGATGGAGGAAACATTTTGAAAATTAACAGGGAAAAAATTACCCCGGGTTACATTATTTCATCCTCCTCTGGCAGAGTTCGATGGTTTTTCTTTGCTCTGTAACATAAGTTTGAACTCTCTGAGTCAGAGAAAGAGGATCCTGCATTATGAGGGTTATGACAGAGCATTCTTAGTGTCATGCCAGATGACAAGCACGTCCTGAGCACAGCGTTCCCAAGTCACTTACTTAAAGGAAGAGGCTTCTGCTTGAAAAACTTGCTAAATTTAGCTATTACCTGTTTTTTTAAAGCCAACTTTAATACAGAACAGCAAACAACTAACAAGTCCCCTTTTTTTGGCTACTGTAAAAGTCAGAGATGGGATTGCAGTTCCCCTCAGCTACTTTTACATTTTTCAGTTGTATCTGCCCAAAACAATGATTTTTTTGTTCCTACATCATTTAAAATTATGCATTACCTTGTAAAACATCCTGTTAGATGTCATCAGCCTTTTTAAAAAATAGAGATGACATCTTGCTATATTGCTCAGGCTGGTCTCGAACTCTGGGGCTCAAGTAATTCTCCCACCTCAGCCTCCAGTGCTAGGATTACAGGTGTGAGCCACCACCATGTCCAAACTTAGCCTATTTAAGAAGAAGGACAAACCTGAAGGCATGCTTCTGACCGTTGCCTGGTACCTGAGCCAGTCTCCCAGGGAATGCTTACTTGAAGTAATTAGTTCCAGTTGGCCATCCCTACACAGACTACTCTATCCTATCAAAGGTAAATAGCGAAGGCAATCAATGAAGTTTCTGGTCTTGTCTGCCATTTTTCAGAATATAGTGCTCTTATCAGTCATCTGAGACCAACCTAAGCAGCACAAGACAAGGAAAAACCCAGGAGTCTTCTCAGCTTCCTGCAGGACCCTGAGTTGGAAGAACTTTTAATTCTCCTATGCAATGGTAAATTTTATCAACTTGACTGGATAAGGGATGCCTAGATAGTTGATAAAATATTACTTCTGGTTGTGTCTATTAGGGTGTTTTTAGAAGAAACTAGCATCCGAATAAGTGGATTGGAGTTTGTTTTTGTTTTTTGAGTCGGAGTTTCACTCTGTCACCCAGGCTGGAGGGCAGTGCCTGCTGGGGCTTAGGCAGTCCTTCCATCTCAGCCTTCCAAGTAACTGGAGCTACAGGCACATACCAACAAACCCAGCTAATTTTTTGATTTATTGTACAGATGAAGTCTCACCAAGTTGCCCAGACTGGTCTCGAACCCTTGGGCTCAGGTAATCCTCTCACCTTAGTCTCCCAAAGGGCTGGGATTATAGGCATGAACCACCATGCTCAGCCAACTGAAGTTAAAAAAAAAAAAAGGATCACCTTCACCAACATGGGAGGGCACTGCTATGGTCTGAATGTATCGCCCAAAGTCATATGTTGGAAACCTAATCCCAGTGCAACAGTGTTGGGAGGTGGGGCCTACGAAGAGGTGTTTAGGTTATGAGGGCTGTGACCTCATGTGTGGATTAATGCCACTATAAAATAGCTTGTGAAAGCAGGCTCACCCTCTTCTGCTCTTTGCCATGAAGGCTGCTTAGCTCATCTCTACCTTCTTCCTTTCCCTTCCACCATATTAGGATGCAGCAAGAAGCTCTGACTAGATGCCAGTACTATAAGCTTGGATTTCCCAGCCTCCAGGACTGTGAGAGAATAAATTTCTGTTCTTTATAAATTACTCAGTCTCAAGTACTGTTATAGCACAAAGAAATAGACTAAGTCAGACATCATCCAATTCACTGAGGTCCAAAATAAAACAAAAAGACAGGAAGGAAGACTTCTCCCTCTCTCTTCTTAAGCTTCAATATCCTTCTTCTCTTGCCCTCAGACATCAGTCACTAATTGTTGGGCCTTTGGACTCAAGACTTTGGGCCTTCAGACACCATTGCCTTTCCTGGTTCTGCAGCTAGCAGACAGCAGATCATGGGACTTCTCGGCCTCCGTAATCACATGTGCCAATTTCCATAATAAATCTCCTCTATATCTATTTATATATCCTATTGGTTCTATTTCTCTGGAGAACCCTGAAAAATACATCCTGGAATCATGTTGTGATCTGATCCTTAACAGAGGGCTTTCTTCAGGTTACTTTTTAGTTACTATATAAGAAGTCATTCAAAAAAATGTAAGACCTTTATTAACAGGTGCTTGTAGTTAGTTGCCTTTTTTTTAATTGGCAGCAGATACTTTCACTGTTCTCCTGCCCATTGTGCCCTTCACAATGTATCTTTCCTTGAATAAATCTACCTTTCCTAGTTAAAATAAATGAGTTCTAAATTTTTATCACAAGTTAAAAATGAAGTTACTAAACAATCTCAGCTTGACCAGATATAAAACCATTTTTAAACCTTTAAAGGAATATTGAGAAAAACCAGGCTTTAAAAAAAATGTCATTATCAAAAAGAGATGTCTTTACATAAAAATAATAAAAGCCCCGTGCTGCATAGATAATACAGAGAGTCCTAGTTATCTGGACAACAGGCAAAAAGACAAGCACTTAAGGTCTTCAACTCCAACTTTTGTTCATTTCTTATTGCTGGAATTTCACATCCCTTTCTTCTTGTTGGATGACTTAAACTGGATTGTGGCAGAGGTGGTAAGCTGCATTCACGTTGTAAGCCTGGTGAGCCTTGAGCGAGGACCAGTTCTCAGCTGGTAGACTGACTGCATTTATGTCTTTGCCATCTTGTGGTTTAGGGTATTCTGGGCATCTGCCTACAACTGAATTTGTGGTGCATGACGTTGAGGTGGCTTCCGACCTGGGGCTTCATTCCCTTGGCTTTCTATCCTCTTCACTTCTGTTCCCTCCAGGCTGTCTCTGGAGAGCAGGACCCCTGCAGAACCATGGTTTTTTACCCGGTACTTATTCTGCCTCATTGATCTACCTTGTGCTCCTGTGCCCTGGTTGTCAGCACCCTCCATTGCTTCTCCCTGAACAGAAGTATTTGCTCTCTGCTCTTGTTACCAACCAAACTCAGAAATCATAAGGATGACTTCTCTGAGAACACAACTGTATGCTGCTTTTTTTTTTTTTTTGAGTTGGAACCTCACTCTGTTGTCCAGGCTACATTGCAGTGGCACACTCACGGCCACTGCAGCCTCAACCTGCTGGGTTCAGGTGATCCTTCCACCTTGGCCTTCCAAGTAACTGGAACTACAGGCATGTGCCACCATGGCCAGCTAATCTTTTTATTTATTGTAGATACGAGATCTTGCCAAGTTGCCCAGGTTGGTCTTGAACCCCTGGGCTCGAGCAATCCTCTCGCCTCAACCTCCCAAAGTGCTGGGATTGCAGGCAGAAGCCACCGTGCCCAACCTGTGTGCTGTTTTTCAAACCAGTAAGAGAATGAAGTGACTTAGCACCATGGTCCTCTTGTACGCCAAGAACTGCCTACACCTACCTGGCTTTAGTCACCACATTTCAGGGATGGGGTCCTGTGTAAAACAGTCTGTTCGTTTCTGGTTGACACTTTTTCTCCTCATTTGGAATTTTTAATAATTTCCTGTGACTGCTTTGTCGTTTCTTCCCCTTTATTCCAAAGTAGACAGAAGAGTTAAAATGTCTTAATAACTATACTAGAAAACACACAAAGAACAGCATTTCTCCATGCCTTCATCTGGTATACATTTTTTCCCAATTTTCTAATCTCTAGAATTTGTCTGTTTTTATTTAAAGGGCCCATGAACTTCTACTACAATGGACCTTAATGCCTTTTCATCATTAAACTTGGGAGAAGCTGTGTTCAATTTCATCAATAGTTCTTGGATTGTCCTTCTTTTAGGATAAAGTGACAGGACACTGTGAGAACATAACAAAGTAAATTCATAGACTCAGTCTGGTAAGGAATGCATGTAAGGAAATTTCAATATAAACAACTGAAACAAGAATTGCAATAATCCTACAGATTGACTTTCTTAAACGTACAGGGAAAAATAAGTCAATTCTGAGTATATGAGGGAGAAAGAGAATTGGGAAGCCTATGACAGGACTATCTAGCACAGAAAAGAGCTTTCCTTATAAGAAAGATTGGAGAGAGAAGCCGGGCGCAGTGACTCACGCATGTAATCTCACCATTTTGGGAGGCTGAGGCAAAAGGATTGCTTGAGCCCAGAAGTTCGAGACCTGCCTAGGCAACATAGCAAGACCTCATCTCTACAAAAAAATCAGCAGGTGTGGTGGTGGTGCATGCCTGTATCCTAGCTACTTGGGAGCTTGAGCACAGGTAGTTGAAGCTGTGGTGAGCCATAATCATGCCACTGTACTCCAAGCTGAGTGACAGAGCAAGACTCTGACTCAGAAGAAAGAAAAAAGGTTGGAGAAGAAAATGTGAAGAGTGATCAGGCAGCACCTACTATAAGACTTCTGGATGGATCTTACAAAGGTAAGACTTGGGGCAGATACGGAAGGCCATAAATAGAGTCACACACAGAAACACAGGTAGAGGCAAAATGTAAAAATAATTGAGTACCAAGCTGAAGAGGCATGGGAGGTTTGGAAGTCTGTGGAACTGTGATTCATGCTTCGGGAAGATAACTGATAACAGAACCAAGACTTGAGAGGGTGAGACTCAAAACAGGGACAAGTAAAAAGGCTTTTGCAGCCTCCTGGCCAGATGGAATATGGCCCTCAGCGGACCAAAGCTTGGGATAAGGGAGGAAAACAGCAATGAGCTGGGCATATAACAATCTCCAAGGGATACCATCGCAAGAGAGAAAGGTTCATGTGGATTGTAACAGACAGTGTTTTTCTTTTTCTTTTTCTTTTTTGCGTATTTTTTTGGTGCGTATTTGCTACCTAGTCATTTAGCAAATGGTTAATAAATACTTATTGAATATTTTGATTAATCAATTGATTAAATTATCCACCATTATGTACTATGTGGGTCCTCTTGCCTTCTTCAGCATCCACCTGCCCCAATAACCTTTATTCTAGGAGTCCCCAAGAGTGTTCACCAACACAGCCGTCTCTGCTGCCCTGTGGAGTGGCCCTTTCATTCGCCCTGTCTTCCTGCCCTGGTCAATCCCCCAGAGTCAGTGGTGATGCAGCTCAGAGGCCTCACAAGCAGGAAAAGCTGTGAAGGTGTATGGTAGATGCCACCTCCTGTGGGTGCTGGCTAAAGGTCCTATGCCAGAGCTATGCCACCCGTGATAGAGCCCATCCCTGTCACCAATCACCACACCATGTTGTAGTTGCTGCCAGTGCTGACGTTCCTGACCACCTCAGTGCCAACGTTGCCCTGCCCTGACATCCCTCTGATGCAATGAAGAGACCGTCCTTCCCCTGCCTTGTACCACATTCTGTCACCTGGTCCCAAAATGTTGCCCTGGACTCTCCACACCTCACAAGGAATTTTTCTCTTTGTCTTCTTGCCATGTGCCTCAGTCCTAGTCCATCATGGGATACAATTCTTATAGGTCCACAACACAGACATATAAGCATATATGATAATTACATATGTTCAAAATATCTCGAATAACTGGGGCATCTAATCAGATACATTAGAATCCTCAGCCCGGCGAAATTTAAGTTTAAACTGGGACAGTCACTCCCTAAGTGTAAATGACATCATGGAAATAGAACTGACAAAAATATGTCTCTCCACTGGCTTTTCAGTTCCTTTTTCCAATTTACTAAGGTAGGCAGCTTTGTACTTCCTCCTTACATACTTGCGAGAGCCCATTCTTTCTCTCTCTCTCTTTTATTTTAAACCAATCCTCTATACAATTAGGTTGAAATGTAAATTTCTATATGCAGTGCATGTGCTCAAAATGTATTTATGGAAAGTTGAGTCTGGAGAATTGCTTCATTGGGTTTCCCCACCTCCAAAACCATCTTTCAAACCAGGTCTTCAGATGATGAATAAGGCATCAACAAGCATCACAGTAGTGTGGAAATTGCCAAACCTCTGCTCCTGATTGAACTGATATGGAATGGATTAGCAACAAGTAAAAGTTTCTTGTTGTCATTAAGTAAAATGGAATTATTTGCTTTTATCTTGAACATTGTATTTTTTCCCTATATGTTGTAAGTGGAGGGGTGGGAAAGCACTCTCATTAAAAAAAAAAAAAGGAATCTGTTTCTTTTTCCTTATTATTGGAAAAGAAAGAAGGGTTCTGTACACCGATACACTGTCTTAGAGGAAGGAAAAGACAAAAATGAATTTGGCAAAAAGATTTCTGTTAGGGACACTTCACAAGGCCAAAAGTAATGGGAAGAATGGGCTCAGCTGAGAAAAGGTAAATAGATAGAGGCTAAAGAACTCAGGACTCAGAGTACCCCAGCATTATCGGTAGATCCTAGACCACTATATTCAGTACTAACAATGCCTTCTATTGTTAAGAGTGCAGGATTCCCTATAATTACCCAAAGACTAAACTAGACTCCTACACAGATACTATCTAATGGATTCTGTGCTTTTCTTGAACATTTAAACCAAAATTAGAAAAAATAACATGGGCAAAACTCATTCAAAGTGTTTCTGCTTTCGGATTCTCCTACATACAAGCAGTCAGCTCAGCATGACTCCACGGAGATAGACAACAATCCCAATCCCCAATCAACCAACCTGCAAAATCCAGGTCATAGAAACCATAAGGGATTCAAATGCATGACCCATTAGTCAGTAGCGTAAGTTTCTACATATAGCATAGCTCAAATACATACATACGCATGCCAGTTAAAAATAAACAGGTGCTGCTATTCTAAATAGAGGATGCTATTTGGTGCATCTATCAATTGACTTCCTGCTTGTAGTTCTATTGTGTAAGATAAACATTCATGCAGAATCATACCAAATCAACAAGTGTTTGCTGAATCCTTATAATATGCAAGGCAATATAGATGATACCTTTGGATCTAAATTACTTCAAACTAATGAGAGATGAGAAGAAATAATTGGGAAAAGTAAGGCAGAAAAAAGATTTAGCTAATTGTCCAATAAAAGAAGAGTTGTCTCCAAGTAGTGGCTCAAGATGTTCCAGGTGAATATTAAGACATAAAAGGGCCAGGTGTGATGGCTCATGCCTATAATCCCAGCAATTTAGGAGGCCAAAGCAGGAGGACTGCTTCAGCCCAGGAGTTCAAAACTAGCCTGGGCCACAAAGTGAGACCTCTTTTCTACTCAGGAGACTAAGGTGGGAGGATCACCTGAGCCCATGAGGTTAAGTCTGTGATGAGCCATGAGCAAATCACTGGACTCCAGCCTGGACATCAGAGTGAGATACTGAATCCAAAAAAAAAAAAAAAAAGAAAAGAAAAGAAGACTAGTTCAACCTCTATGGAAAACAGTGTGGTGATTTCTAAAAGAACTAGATATTGACCTTCCATATGATCCAGCAATCACCCTACTGGGAATATACCCAGAGGAATTCAAATTATTCTACAAAAAAAGATACCTGTACACGCATGTTTATTGCAGCATTACTCACAATAGCAAAAACATGGAACCAACCATGCTGCCCATCGAAACTAGACTGGATTTTAAAAAATGTGGTACATATACAACAATAGAATATTATGCAGTCATAAAGAAGGACAAACATATGGATTGCGCAGCAACTTGGATGGATTTAAAGTCTACAATACTCAATGATCTATCACAGAAACAAAGAACACAGTAGCACATGTTCTCACTCATAAGTGGACCCTGAACATTTACCATAATACTTTAAGAAAGGGATTGGCAGTAGTGGGATACTGCTGGGGTACAGAGGGGGGCCCATAACTTCAACAAGTGTACCTGATCTCAAACCAGGCAAAGTGGGGACCAAAGGGAGGCCCAAACTTTACCTGTATGATGTCCATATGTATACCTAATACTGAATTGTACACCACATCTTTAAGATAAAATTAAAAAATTTTTTAAAGACACAAAAGGAACAACTTACTTCCAATTACATAGTGAAGGAAGGAAGGCTTTATGAAGGATGCAGAGCTTAAACTAAGTCTTGAATGGAAAACTGGTGAAGAGGAATAAGGAGTGGAGGGTAGAGACTGCAGTCTGGGATCATCCTGCACGAGTTGATCCTCTACCTCTAGAAAGACGTGACTTGATCTTTCTATACCTTAATTACCTGATGAAAATAATACCGGCGTCGCAGGGTTATTGTGAAATATAAATGTGGTAACACATACAAAACACCCAGAATGGAGCTTAGGACATAGTAAGCACTCAGTAAATGTTAACTATTATTAGTGTTTCAAGGTAGGCTACATTCGTAAGAGAAAATAGAAGACTAATTCAGGAAGCAGAAGGGAAAGTAATTTGCCTACCATGGAAAATTTATTCAAGGGAGTTAGGAGACTCTGAAGCCAAAAATAAAAGTTGAGACTAATTATGAACTTTAGGCCATAGAGACTTTGATGCTTCTTTTGCAAGCGAATTATATAGCATGGTAAAACTGGCATGTCAGGAAGATGTATCCGACAATAGCTTGCAGGATACATTTAAAGAAGAAAACCTAGAGATGGGTTAGTTATATGGCTACTGGTAGGGAAAAATTCTCAAATGCAAAAGGTCTTCTTGAAATTCTTGTTCACCATAATACATAACACTAACAAATATAATAAAGATAATTCTCCAAAGCAAACATGGCTGACAACAGAAACACAAAGTGAGCATGCTCCTTGTTATTCTCCATCGACAGAGCAACCAGCTTGCAATTCACACCGTTTCACCAGGCACTGTGCTGGGCTCTGGGTATGTGGGTAAGAGCAAGAGGGTGATCCACAAAGTTGGCTGAGACAGGGTTTCTGCTTTTGTGCTTTGGTCATCCCATAGGCAGGGGAGAAACTGAGCAAATGCTTCTAGTCCAGTGTTAAAGGATTCTGTTAGAGACATGTGGGGGTCGGGGCATGAGTCATGGGAAGGAGGCGTCTCAAGGCTCTGTCTACAGAGGAAGATGAGATCTGAGCCAAATCCTGAGGAAGGAAAAGAGAGCTCCCTCCCTGAGAAAGCCCAGATACCCTATGTGGTCCTGCCAAGATCGTGGTCCACAGGTACATTAGAGTACAAAGAATGTGTTCCCCTGATTGCCAAGAAAGTCAAATTTGTATTAAAAGAGTAATACAGATCTCCATAATGTTTGAACCTTTCGGGTTCTCTGTACCAGTATTTTTGCTCTTAAAATGTTCTAGGTACAATTCTAAGTATTTACATGTATCATTTGATTTATTATTATTGTTGTTGTTGTTGTTGTCAAGATCGCATTCTTTTGCTCAGGCTGGAGTGGAGTAGAGTAATCATGGTTCACTGCAGCCCCAAACTCCTGGGTTCAAGCCATCCTCCTGCCTCAGCCTCCTGAGTAGCTGGGACTACAGGGGTATACCACCACATCCAGTTAATTTTTTAAAAATTTTTGTAAAAATGAGGTCTCACTATGTTGCCCATGCTGGTCTCAAACTCTTAGCCTCAAAGGCAGCCTGGCCTTGGAGTCAGCCCTTTTAATCATTGTACATCATTGCACTTCTTATCTTCAAATTGAAGTTCAATATCTAGATTAGGCTCACCAAACTAAAGCCCACTTTCGGCCTAACACAGCCCTCATATATTTAGGTGCTGTCTATGTTTCAAGTTGGAGTGGTTGAGTTGAGAAGTTGTAACAGCCTAAATGGCCTGCAAAGCTGAAAATATTTATAGAATATTTTACATATTTTACAGAATATTTACAGAAAAGTTTGCCAAATTCTGATCTAGACCATGCAGAACATTTAGTCAAAAGGGATTTTTTTTTTTTTTTTTTTTGAGTCGGAATCTCACTCCGTCACCCAGGCTGGAGTGCAGTGGCACACTCACAGCCAGCCCAGTGTTGACCTGCTGGGCTCCAGCGATCCTTCCACCTCAGCCTTCCAAGTAGCCAGAACTACAGGTGCACACTACCACGCTCGGCTAATTTTTTTTTTTTTTTTTACTGTAGATACAAGGTCTGGCCAAGTTGCCCGGGCTGGTCTCAAACCCGCAGGCTCAGACAATCTACTCACCTCGGCCTCTCAAAGTGCTGGGAATACAGGCTAAGCCACCAAACCTGGCCAAAAGGGCTTTTTTTTAGTGCAAGCAAATTGTTTTGGATCTTCTATACTATGGCGAACTACCAGTCTGATGTTCTCCTTCTTTCTCCCACCTCAAATGAGACTTACACGTCTCTAAGTTTTCACAGCTATCTTCCTCCTAAGTGGAATATGTTGTGCTCTCATAACCAGTGTTAAAATGACTTTCTTATTTATTGACAAGTCTTTATGATTACTGATGCCCAGTCACAGTCTGGGAATAATCATTTAAAGTATAGAGAGTCCCCAATTTACAATGGTTCGACTTGTGATTTTTTGACTTTGTGATGGTGTGAAAGAGATACACATTTAGTAGAAACCATACAACCGTCTACTTTTCACTTTCAGCATAGTATTCAGTAAGTTTCATGAAACATTCGACACTTTATTATAAAATAGGCATTCTGATAAATGATTTTGCCCAACTATAGACTGATGGAAGTGTTCTGAGCACATTTAAGATAGGCTAGGCTAAGCTATATTGTTCAGGGTTAGCTGTATTAAATGCATGCTTGACTTAAGAGATTTCCAACTTAGAAAAGGTTTATCGGGATATATCGCCATCATAAGCCAAGGAGTATCCATA
Source organism: Carlito syrichta (assembly GCF_000164805.1). Lineage (NCBI taxonomy): Eukaryota > Metazoa > Chordata > Mammalia > Primates > Tarsiidae > Carlito > Carlito syrichta. The sequence goes on from NW_007260476.1 coordinate 609,409, forward strand.
GTCACTCTTTCCAACAAATGCCTATTGCTCCCGGTAGGACATTTATTTAAATCTGCACAGAAATAACAGTGGTGGGGGCCAGGCGCAGTGGCTCAAGCCTATAATCCCAGCACCTTGGGATGCCAAGGTGAGGGGATTGTCCCAGCTCACGGGTTCAAGAACAGCCTGGGCAACTTGACGAGACCTCATCTCTACAATAAATAATAATAAAAATAAAAATTAGCCAGGCATGGTAGCACATGCCTGTAGTTCCAGCTACTTGGAAGGCTGAGGCAGGATTGCCTGAGCTCAGCAGGTCGACACTGTGGTAACTGTGAGCGTGCCACTACACTCCATCCTGGGCGACCGAGTGAGACTACAACTCAAAAAAAAAAAAAAAGAAAAGAAAAGAAAAGCAGTAAAGGTGGTAGGAAGGGCAGGAACTATTTGGATCCATATAATACCTTTTTGTCAGGGATAGTACTAGGAGGAAGCCAATGGGGCACTGGCCTGAGTCCCAAAATTTAAGGTAGCACCAAAAAATCAAGTTGAACAATCAAGATAAAGAATTTTTTTTTAAATTCTTTTGATTTTTTTTTTTTTTTTTTTTAGAGACAAGGTCCACTATGTTGCCCAGGAATCCAAAGAATTAAGCTCTTATTTATCATGGAGCAGATTTCCGGTGATCTTATGCCAAGAAGCATTTTTGGTAGGTCTTCACCATGAATACTGCGCCAAGTTCTGAAAATCTACAAGAATGAGCAGGGCATCGCTCCCAGTCCCACTCCCCCTCTGCAAGCGACACCATCTGGAATTAGAAACAAGCTTTGGGGGAAAATGGCCTGGATTCAAATCCTGGCCCTGACACACAGTGGCTGAAAGACTTCCCCTCCCATCCTTGCCTTTGTATAAAAACAGTGGGATGACATTGGTACCTGCCTCCTAGGACTGTTAGGACTAAGTGAGATGATGCCTGCTGGCAATGCCAGCTGCTACTGCCATCATCGCCATCTCAGCGGGTGAGCAGATAATCCATTCACTGTGTTCCCTGACATGTCCCCGTTAAATCACACACCGCCTGTCTAAGCCGTGAGCATTGTTCTGGAATATTCCTCAAGTCTGCTTACTTAGTCATTAGTTCCCATTTCTCCATTGCTCTGTATTCAGGCTCCCATCATCAGTGCCCTGCTCCCAATGGTGGTTTCTTGTCTGATCTCTTGCCTCAGGACTCACCTCCCTCCAATCCTTTCTCCCTGTGCTGCCAGAGTGGTTTTTTCTGCAAAGCATGCTACCCCTTCCACCACTGAAATCCTTCAAAGAATCTTTCATGGCTTGAAGTGTCACATCCAGATACCAGAGCAAGGTCTTTCTCGATCTGAACTCTGCTCACCTCCGAGCATCATCTCCCACCACATCACACCTGCACTCTCAACTCTCCAGCTATACCGAGCTCATGCTGTTCGCTGGATGGCTCTGCCACCCCTTACCTCCAGTCTTTGCACATACAGGTGTCTCTGGCTGAAATAGTCCTCCCCAAAGGTCTCCTGATATACTCTTATCCTGGCAGTTGCCTTTACCCTTCATGACTTGGTTCAAGTGTCACCTCCTCCATGAAGCGTTCCATCACCCTCACTGCATCCCAAGTCTGAGTTAAGTGCCCTGCTAGTATTTCCATGATACCCTGAGATGTGCTCTGTCTTAGCATTATGGCATTACATAGCACTTATGGCATTGCACAGCACTTTCTTGCTTGCCCTACCATCAGACTGTGAGCAGCGCAGGGACAAGGGCTGCACTTGTCATCTCCCGTCCTCAGCACACAGCATGGTGTGTGCGCTATATGTTGGGAGTCACTCTGGAGCCTGATGAGACATCTATTCCACATCAGTTAAATAGAAAAGAAAAAATTACATGTAGATACAATTACATGAAGAGGAGAGTATCTATCTATAATCTTCTCTTCATAAATGACAGTAGTGAAATACGAAACATATCTATCTAATATAGAGAAGTAAAAAACATTTTGGGAGCTCAGAGAGAGATAACTTCCCTGGGGTAGATAGAGGTAGGGGAGATGTTATGAAGAAGATAGGATTTAAGCCAAAAGCATACCACTTCTAAATGACTCTGGTTATATTCGAGAGGCATAAGTAATAAGACTTGCATAATAACAAAAGTCCTGCCAGCTCCAGAAAGTCTCCTACACAATGTATCACAGAACCCAGAATCAACACTGCAACTGCAAGAACCACTTCTGGAAGAGTCTGTTAAGAGACTCTTCTTCCTTTTACTATTAGGCATCAATAGACATTTACATCTTATCAGTAATGAGCTGATATGGTAGCTGTCACCTGGTAAGCAGAGAACATGTCCCCGTGCAGTCCAGAAATATCTCTGAAGGGGGCTGAGAAGGAACAAGTTGGGGTGCAGCTCCCTCCCAGGAAGTGGGATCCAAGGACCACCTGACAGGGTGAGGAGCAGCATGATGGCATGTGTGAGCATAAACTTAAGATGAAAAAGGGAAAAGAAGACATGGAAAAAAGGAAACTGTTCTAAACTTTGAAAATCGGTGTGGTGTAGAAAGAGGATCATGGGCTTTGTTGTCAGAGAAACCTGGCTTTAAATCAGGACTATTTATTGTGTTTCTTTGGGTGAATTTCTTTCTTTTCTTTTTCTTTTTTTTTTTGAATCAGAGTCTCACTCTGTTGCCCAGACTGGAGAGCAGTGGCCGCTCCCGGCCACCACAGCCTCTACCTGCTGGGCTCCACAGTCCTTCACCTCAGTCTTTCAAGTAGCCGGAACTACAGGTGCGCACTACCACATCTGGCTAATTTTCTATTTATTGTAGATATGAGGTCTCGCCAAGTTGCCCAGGTGGGTCTCGAACCTGTGGGCTCAGACAATCCACTCACCTCGGCCTCCCAAAGTGCTGGGATTACAGCTGAGTCACTGAGCCCAGTCGGGTAAATTTCTTAACAATTCTAGCCTCAGTCTCTTTATCTGTGAAATGGGTCTAATACGGCCCACATCCTAGGGTTGTGGAAGTAGCCATGTGTGTAGCGGGAAGATCTAAGGAAATTCACCACTGCCCTCTCCTTTTCTGCGTGGGAATGGGAGCAGGGTACAAATGGAAAGAGAGGGTCCTTCTGCTGCATTGCTGCAGTAGAAACCAGGGCTTAGACCTGACATCAAAGTGGGGCTCCCACTTCTGCCTGCTGAGTTGAATTAGCCCAGTAAGTCAGCAGCTGGGGACCAGCAGGTCTTCCCTCCCTCAGGGCCTTCCTGGCTGAGTTTACTGCATGAGATCAGCAGGAGAGAGAAGAGATCCACAGCTGTGGGAGGCCAGGCCAAGGACACCAGCAAGGACAAGAGCCACACAGAATGCCTAAATGCTCAAGCTCCCTACCCTGACGAATGCTTTCCAGCCTCTTCAGAAATCACTGGACCCACAGAGTAGAGGCAACATGCATTCTTTCTTATTTGGGAGCCTATTTTCATTTCTTAGATAAATTTCCAGAAGAAACGAAGAATCCCCCTTCCCCCAACCACCAATTCCCACCATCCTCATCCCACCCTGAAGAATCAATTCTTGGGAGAGTGTGAGGACCCAGATTCCTCAGGGGAAATGTCATTTCAGGGCAGGATTAGAAGCACCATTGCCTCTCTAATGAACAGTTGAGGGCTCAGGGTCTGGGCCCACGGCCGTCTTCAGGAGGATGCCGGGCTCTGAGAGTGAGAGTTGGATCCATAGTGCAGGAACGGAACCGCCAACAAACAAAGTAATACAACTGCGACTAAGGAAGGTATTTTTGTCATCAAACCATTTTATTAGGAATTTTAAAAGAGCGAATATAGAGAAAAGTCAGGGGAAAGACTGCACACAGGCAGTGAACACTAAAATGATCAGATCTAAGACAATATGGAAGAAAGACTGAATGTTACAAAATAATAAACTACTAAGGCTTCCAGTTGACCTGGACTTTATCCAGTTATCCTATCAGTTCTTTGGTGCATATTTGTTTCATGGTGTATGGTTTGGGCAAGTTTGTGCAGAGGGTGAGCAAAGGAAGATCTCAGAAGGACAAAATAAACTGCTGGGGAAGGAGGGGTGGGATTGGTAGTTGAGGGAAACTGTCAGGGGAGGGAGAGGCACACCTCAACAACAAGGGTAACTGCATAATGAACATTTGTATATCTAACCCTGAATTGTACCCCACATCTTTAAAATAAAGCAAAATTAAAATTTTTAAAAATTTTTAAAGGGACAAAACATGAGACATCCGAAGCACAGGGGGATAAGATGGTGACAGACAAGGTAGAAAACGGTTTAGACAGAATGGGGTGAGGTGACGTCTTACCAGCAGGGGAGTGCAGGGCCTCACAGAGCTCCTGGGCAGGGGCAGAGCCAGGCCGCCCGCCTAGCAGCAGCACTGCTTCTGGCAGCAACATTTCTGCTGGCAACAGCCCTTCCCACAGCCGCAGCCACATGAGCCACAGCCGCAGGTGCGGCGGCAGCAGCAGACCACCGGCGTGCTGCAGCAGCCCCCACAGCAGCCGCGGCAGCAGGGGCAGCAGTTGGAGCAGCAGCCCACCCGGTAGCACCTGCAGCTGGTGCAGCTGCCGCAACCGCCACAGCCACCACAGCCACCGCCGCAGCCGCCGCAGCCACCGCAGCCACCGCCGCAGCCGCCGCAGCTGCCACCACAGCCACCACAACCGCAGCCACCACCGCAGCCACCACAACCACAGCAACCCATAATGTCAGTAGAGAGGACTCAGGTGAAGTGAGGAGGGAGGACTCAGGAGAGGTGAGGGAGGTCCGATATCTCCTTCTGCTGGGGGAGACCCTTATATGCCAACTCTGGGGAAAGGAGAGAAAAGACACATGACCACTTCCTTGTTGCTGTTTATTTCAGCTTCTATAGGGAAGCCTCAGACTCCTCTTGTTTGTTTTCCTACTAAACACTTTTAGTCTCATTGTGTCACTTATTTTCAGTTTAGCTAAATTTTCCTGTGTTCCATCTACTGGGAATATTTTAGCAAAGGATCTATCCCTATTTTTCAAATACAGCCAGTCTTGGAATAGATGAGCCAGGAAGATACATCGGCCTACTGACATTTCCCTTGTTCACTAATATTTTCCTGGGGAATCATTGATTTCCCTTGATACTCTTCCAGAAAAAAAATTTAAAAGTTGACTTGAGTAGGAGAACATAGAACGTGAACGAAGGTAAGCCACTTCCAACATCTGCTATTTCCATCATTGCTCTGGAAGTCACCGTTCAAAGAAACCATATGCGTCTAGGTTAGTAGCCATGTCTGTTTCTTCAGCCTAGGAAGATGCCCCAACCACAACAGTGAGCTCATTTACAGAATTATCAAAGTCACCCTCACTGGGGAAACCCACAGTCTTTACATCTATCTTCCTTATCTTCTTGCCCTCAAATTTCTGCCTCACAATGAATTCTTCTTGCATGAGTCACATTTGTAGACCCAGCCTTAGTGACAAAGCTGGCAATAAGCTGAGGTTTCAGAGGCCCTAGGAAGCTCTACTGTCCCCAAGAGATTCCCTCATCTGATTTTACAGTGTCAGCTCAGGACTCATGACAAAGGGGAAGAATTGTCTTAGGTTTCTCAAAATATGTTAGGTGGAACACTAGCTCCAAAGGATGTTCAAAGGCACGACACATAAAAGTTTCAAATATGTTTGAGAAATAATAAGTGTAAATAAATCCAAATAGACTTAAAATCTATTCTTCTCAGAGGCTTTCATTTGTCATGTGCTCTGTGACTGTTTAAGAAAATGGGGGGATACACTGTACCCCACAACCTATTCCACCAATGAACTTACTTTCAGTCTAGAAAACAAGGATTTTGTTTACTTGTCAGGCAAAAGAGGCCCAGGACTGTCCCCTGGTCAGATTTTGATGGTGGATTTAGAAAAGCATATTAGTACATTTATAACAAAGATAAGAAAAGTAGAAAAGCAGTTCTCAAACCTGCTAGTTTTGGGATCTCTATGGATTCTTATACTTAAAAAAATACTGAGAATCCCAGATGGCTCTTACTCTGTTTCTTACATCTATAAATATTTATTGCATTAGACATGAACACTGAGACTTTAAAAAATATATTTAATTCATTTAAAAATAACAATATTAGCTCATTACATACTCACCTAATTATAAATTTGGGGAAAATAACTACTTTTTCCGAAACAAAAAAAGAATTTAGTGAGTACAGTGGCATTATTTTATATTTTTACGAATTTCTTTAATGTCTGTCTTCATCAAAGACCGCGCTTTATAGCCTGCAGTGGCAAGATCATGGTTCACCGCAGCCTCGACCTCCTAGGCTCAGGCGATCCTTTCACTGCAGCCTCCCGAGTACCTGAGACTACAAGTGCATGCCACTATGCCCAGCTAATTTTTTTACTCTTTGTAAGAGACAAGGTCTCACTATGTTGCCTAGGTTGGTCTCAAACTCCGAGGCTCAAGCGATCCTCCTGCCTCAGCCTCCCAAAGTGCTGAGACTACAGGTGTGAGCCACTGTACCCAGCCTGTTCCCTGTTACTGGCTTTAGCCTCATTAAGTATATATCTCTATACATGATTAGTAAATGGTATAATGATGGCTTAACACAATTGTATACAATTTTAGTACTTCTATATTGAAAAAGCTGCATTTTCTCATGGTTCAATGTTGTTCCTACTCAACAATTCAGACTCATAAGTATGGCATTAAATGCCCTCCACAATCTGGCTTCAATTTAGCCTTGTAGTCCCATCTTCTGTCTTGGCTTTAGAGTGACTCAAGGCCGCAGGAGAAGGGAGACTTTGTAACAGCTACTAGTCATAGCTAATATTTGTGGTGCAAGTACTACATACTCCACACTGTGCTAGACAATTAGAAATGAGACAGAGACTATAGCACTGACACAGGCAAGACTCACCCAAGGACAAGCCACACAGCAAGGGACGGAACCAACAGAGCAAAGGACACTCGATGAATGCAGCGCCCTTAAAGGGCCCACTTCCAGCATCAATGTCCTACTCACCTTAAAGATGCAGTTCAAATGTTACCCATCTCCATTCACAACAATCAAAACTGGAGATGTTTTGATGCCACCGAAGATGATGTCAGCAGACAGAGCTGACCCCAGCCTGCCTCCTCCACCATCCTTCTCTCATCTGTCTTTTCTTCTTCCAACAGTGATGGCTTCCAATCTCTCCTCTCTCTTCAGAGGTTGGATGCCTTTTTCTGATCCCGTCACTCTGAGAAGGCACTTCCTACCACAAAGTCAGGAAACTGCCGAAACTTGTGCCTGTCCTCGGAAGAGGTGATGGGAGTGTGTCCCACTCTGCCACTCAAAGCCGGCCCCTCCACATGTGCCCTAGAAACCACCCCCACAGGCTTTTAAATCTCCCCTCTCAGGTACTCCTCTTCCTCTCATTCAACAGATATCTGTTGAGCAACTATGGAGTCCCACCCAGCCTAGACCCTGCAAACACAACAGGGAACTCTCCAGCATTCCAGACCCTTCTATCAGCATCAAAACCTTGAAAGTGGCATTTCTTCTGCCCTCAAGTAAAAAAAAAGTACCCCTATTGAGCCTAGATTCCCTTTGTCTCTCCTCCCCTTGACAGCCACATTTGCAGAAAGCCTTGTGCCTCCTCCCCAAACTCTCTCTAGATGACAGGCATGATAATGGGGACACTAAAAGATAGATATTGAGTGAGGAAGCAAGAATGTGGGACAAGAGAGTCAGCAAAGTATGCATAAGATTATATACAAAAAGTCGGGCATGGTGGCATGCACCTGTAGTCCCAGCTACTTGGGAGACTGAGGCAGGAGGATCGTTTGAGCCCAGGAGTCTGAGGCTGCAGTTATGATTGCACCACTGCACTGCAGTCTGGGTGACAGAGTGAGAGCCTGTCTTTTTTTAAAAAATTAAATGTAATTTTTAAAAAAGATTTACATAATAAAATGCTGGTATGTCTTTTAAAATATAGAAAAATATGAAGATACAAAATATTACTTGTAATTCTACTACTTAAAATAATTAAATAATTTTTGGTATCACGAAAGCTATACATACTCATGGTGGAAAATGTAAAAAACAAATACATGGTAATACAAAGAAAAGAACATTATCCACAATCACACCTTCACACCTTATTGAAATAACTACTCCTGGCCTGGTGCAGTGACTCACACTGTAATCCCAGCACTTTGGGAGGCAGAGGTGAGAGGACTGCCTGAGCCCAGGGTTCAAGACCAGCCTGGGCAACTTGGTGAGATCTCATCTCTACAATAAAGCAAAAAATTAGCCAGGCATGGTGCACGTCTGTACTTCCAGCTACTTGGAAGGCTGAGGCAGAAGGATCACCTGAGTCCAGCATGTTGAGACTGCGGTGACCGTGAGCGTGCCATTGCATTCCAGCCTGGGCAGCAGAGTGAAAATCCAACTCAAAAAAAGAAAAAAGAAATAACCACTCTTCATTATGTCACTTTCTTTCAGTATTTTGTGTACATCTATATGTATTAATTTTTAAACAAAATTGGAGGTTGTAGTATATATTGAGTGTTACTATATGTTTGCTTACTATAAAAAATAAAAATCTTTATCAAGACTTCCCCCATTCCTCCTGGACAAGCACTGCTCTTGAACGCCTCTAACTGAAATCCCTATTGACCTCCATTGTGGTGAAATCCAATGTATGTGCTTCCAGAATCTTATAGGATGACTTTTCAACACTATGCAGTTGGCAATTCTCTCTTTCTTGACATCTCTCATTTCTTGATTTTTATTAGACAAATTCTCTGTTTTTCTTCTACTACTTTTGTTATTCTTGCCCAGTCTACTTTGCAAAAAACAACCCTGGATGGCTTGAGGCTTGGTAAATAGTCTGCCTTGTTGTTGTCTCTTTGGGAGAATTTCACTTTTTTAATACCTCATTTACTCCTTGTTGAATACTTCAGACTTTCTCACACAGACTTAACTTCTTCTAAAATCTCACTTTTCAGAAGAAGAACTTCTGCTTCAAATATTTTCAAAGGTATTTTCCCAAATGCAGGATCATTTTGGGATGGAGAGGAGAGTGTCACCAGGTCTTCTGAGAATTATCTGAATACTATAGGAGCTAAAAGTCTCCAATCCACTTGGGTCTAGACCAGCACTATCTGATAGAATTGAACAAATTTTCCCTTTGTGTTTTAATGAGTCACTGATGAAGTTTTATTTTATTTTATCTTACTTTTGAGTTGTGGGCTACATGTGAGGATTTACTATATAAGTAAATTGCATGCAGATGAGGTTTGGGCCTCTAGAGAGCCCTCTCTCCCCCGATCTTGGACCCAGTGTGTAGTTTTGTGTCCCATATCCCACCTCTCCCCCTCCCTCCTTTAGCAATGTCCAGTGTCTATTGTTCCTACCTTTATGTTCATGTGTCTAGTGATCAGGGCCTTCTTATGATTGAGAACATGCAGTATTCAGTTTTTTGTTTCTGTGATAATTCACTTAGAATGATGATCTCCAGCAGCATCCATGTTGCTACAAAGGTCATGATTTTTTTTCTTCTTTCTGGCTGCATAGTATCCCATCGAGCATATGTACTTTCTTTTCTTCAGCCAGTCCACTTTCGATGGGCATCTGGGCTGTTTCTATGTTTTTGCTATTGTGAATAGTGTTTTTCTATGAATATATGGGTGAAGGTGTCTTTTTGGCAGAGCAATTTATGTTCCTCTGGGTATATTATTAGAAGTGGGATTGTTGGCTCATATAGAAGCTTGATTTTTATCCTTTGATAAAATGCCATACTGTTTTCCACAAAGGTTGAACTAGCTTATATCCCCACCAACAGTGTAGAAGCGTTCCATTTTCTCCATAGCCATGCCGGCACCTGTTATTTTTTGACTTTTGATCAAAGTTTTTTGAGTGCTGTTTCCAAACCCTAATTTTACCCATAATCCCTTCCATTTTTATTGCACAATTTTGCACAGTTTTATGATTTTTTGGAATACATATGCTGTGTTATAGTAGAACTGACTGTAGGTAAAATAAATAAATAAATAAATCATGGAAATGAGTGCAGCTAGCACTCAGATCTTAGATTCTAAATACCATTCTCCAAAAAAAAAAAGAACCAGAATCCTTAGAGAAAAAGCTGATTCCAGATTCCAGGTCTGGGACTGGGAAAGAATGACATGGACCTTGAATATCTTGTGCCAGAATGTAAGTTAGTACTCAGAAAATAAGAGATTTTTTTTTTAAAGTCACACACCAGTTTGAAAGTGTGCCACTGGCAAAACCTAGGACAACTTGAGCACCAAAATAATGATGGCAACAGATTAGAACCCAGTGAAGAGAATAGGGCTCTATCAACCCTGTTAGAGGGGTGAATGCAAATCTTTGACCTAGCCAGACATTGCTGAATTGCTTACAGAGTTGGTTATGGTAACATACATTCCCATTCAACAAGGTATGAGAATTCCAACTTCTTGACATCTCACCAAGATTAGGAATCCTCGGATGTTAACATTTTGATAATCAGGTGGATATAAAATGTACCACATTGTGGTCTTAATGTGCATTTTTCTGATTACTTTGAGGTTGAGCATTTCTTTATGTTGAGTTTTGTCTTCTGCAACTCCACAATTCAAATCTTTCCTTCTCCTTTCTATTAAGTTGGTTTTTTTAATTAATGTGCTGTTTAGTCTGAAACTTGCTTTCATCTTTATATTCAGTATGTAAAGATATTTTATTCTCTTTCATGTATTTTTTATTTAATCGGTATTTTTATTTATTTTTAAGGTATTAAGAAATACTACTTTGAGGTCATAAAGATAATTTTCTGTATCTTCCTAAAATATCAAGTTTTGCTTTTCATTTTTAGCTCTTAAAATCAACTGAAACTTACTTTGATGGGTGATGTGAAGAAGGATCCTAGTAATATTCTTATCTGTATGGATAGCTTGTTATTTCAGCCCCAATATTGAAGGGTCAATATTTTCTTCTGACTTATAATGTTTCTGCCATATGCCAAATTCCAAAATCTATGTGATTCTATTTCTGGGTTCTCTAGTCCTGTCCTCTAGTTCTTACTCTCAGTAACAATATTTCATACTGTTTTAATGATTACAGACTTGGAATAAGGACCAGCATCTGATGGGGCAAGCTTTCCTCCTCATTCTTTAAAAAACTCTTTGACATTCTTGGCCTTTTGTTTTGGCAAATGTATTTTAGGGGCAGCTGTCAAGTTTTTTAAAAAAGTAAAGTTTTAAAAATCTTTTAGTGTTTTGAATAAAGTTGCAATGAATGCATTAATTACTGTTGCTGAATATTGATTTTGTAAGGCTTTTTTTCCTCAAAGATATCTTATTGCCTCTAATATATTAATGTGAATTTCCAAATGGAGACATAACAAGCTCATTTGACTTTAAATTTCATTTTAATAAAGACTCTATATACCTAATTTTTTTTTTTTTTTTGAGTGATTAAAGATATTGAGATTGGGCACAGTGGCTCAAGTCTGTAATCCCAGCACTTTAGGTGGCCCTGTGCCCAGGGGTTCAAGACCAGCCTGGGCAACTTGGTGAGACCTTGTCTCTACAATAAATAAAAAAATTAGCTGGGTGTGTTGACACATGCCTGTGGTTCCAGCTACTTGGAAAACTGAGGCAGAAGGATTGCCTGAGCCCAGCAGGTTGAGGCTGCAGTGGCCGTGAGCATCCCACTGCACTCTAGCCTGGGCAACAGAGTGAGATTCCAACACACAAAATTTTTTTTTAAAGATATTGCACATAAAGTGTACATAGAGTAAAAGACAGATAAATTTAGGGTTCAGAATCTTTCCTCTGGGAGGCTATTACAGATTTGCAAAGGAAGAGGAAAAGTTGGAACTCTTCAGTTTAGATTATTGACAACTAATCAAAAGATTGCATTCTCTTCCAGACAGAATTTTTATTTTTTATTTTTTTATTATTTTATTAACTTATTTATTTATTTTTGAGTCGGAGTCTCACTCTGTTGCCCAGACTGGAGTGCAGTGGCCGCTCCCGGCCACCGCAGCCTCGACCTGCTGGGCTCCGGCGATCCTTCCGCCTCAGCCTTCCAAGTAGCTGGAACTACAAGCGCGCGCTACCACGCCCGGCTCATTTTGATTTATTGTAGAGATGAGGTCTTGCCACCTTGCCCAGGCCGGCCTCGAACCCGCGGGCTCAGGCAATCCTCAGCCTCCCAAAGGCGGGGGATTACAGGCTGAGTCACCGAGCCCGGCACCAGACAGATTTTATTAAATGCAGTTTTTATGAAGATTTCAGTCAGTTCTGATTACGTCTTTTAATATGGAATGAATTTATCTAAAATTGGAGTAAAAAATCAAGTTGTGTGCACCCATCAGAAAATAACAAGCCGGAAATAACATTTGCCACAGAAACTGACCAAAGCAACAAGGAAGTGACCATGACCATAGCCATGTGCCAAACCCCGAGCAAGAATATTTAAAGGCCCCTGGCAGAGGCAAACATCGGACTCCCTCACCTCTCCTGAGTGCTCCTTTCTCACTTCACCTAAGTCCTCTCTACTGACACCATGGGTTGCTGTGGTTGTGGTGGCTGCGGTGTCTGTGGCGGCTGTGGTGGCTCCGGTGGTGGCTGTGGTTGTGGTGGCTGCGGCAGCTGCACCAGCGGCAGGTGCTGCCGGGTGGGCTGCTGCTCCGGCTGCTGCCCCTGCGGCCGCGGCTGCTGTGGGGGCTGCTGCAGCACGCCCGTGGTCTGCTGCTGCCGCCGCACCTGCGGCTGTGGCTCGTGTGGCTGCGGCTGTGGGAAGGGCTGTTGCCAGCGGAGGTGCTGCTGCCCGCAGAAGTGTTGTTGCACGAGGCAGTGCTGCTGCTAGGCGGGCCCGGCCTCTGGGAGAGCCTGATGGGACTGCACTAGCCTGTTGTTAGGTTGTAAGGCTTCCTCCATTCCTCTTCACTTCTCTCTCCTTCACTTGGAACTCTTCTCCTGTGCATTCAAGGACTGTGCATTTGGTATTCCTCTGTGTCACATCATGAGCCCGCGGGTCCGAGACCCGCCTGGGCAGCAGGACCTCATCTCTACAATAAATCAAAAAATCAGCCGGGCGTGGTAGCGCGCGCCTGTAATTCCGGCTACTCGGGAAGGCTGAGGCGGAAGGATCGCCGGAGCCCAGCAGGTCGAGGCTGCGGTGGCCGGGAGCGGCCACTGCGCTCCCGTCTGGGCGACAGAGTGAGACTCCAACTCAAAAAAATGAAATAAAATAAATCGATAATTTCAAAATATTGAATGATGTTGGTGTAAACAATGAGAACTATGAAAACAAGAAACAGCCAAGCTGCTAGAAACAACTTACATGTTGCACAAATTAAAATGAAATCATAACCACAAACATTTTTGTTTTCCTGGAGTTCTTTCACTATGCCATATATTACATGATGTTTCTTCTTTATTCGTATATCCAGCAGCTCTGTACTGCTGAAAATTAAATACATAGAATAATGTACCATATTTTGATGGCTGAAGATCTCTTTTGCTTTATTTATTTATTTGTTTATTTGAGTCTCCTCACTCTATCACCCAAGCTGGAGTGCAGTGGCACACTCATGGCTACCGCAGCCTCGACCTGCTGTATTCAGGAGATCCTTCTGCTTCAGTCTTCCAAATAGCTGGAACTACAGAAACGCACCACCATGCCCAGCTAATTTTTTGATGTATTGTAGAGATGAGGTATTGCCAAGTTGCCCAGGCTGGTCTCAAACCCATGGGCTCAGGCAATCCTCTCACCTCTGCCTCCCAAAGTGCTGGGATTACAGGCATGAGCCACCGCGTCTGGTCCCTCTTTTACTTTTTTTTTTTTTTTTTGTCTTGCTATAAAAATACCTTTTGAGTTCTGTGAATTCATCCAAATTAAATAAAGAAATCTCTTCTGGGCAGAATTTTCTCTACTATCAGATTCATATCTTTTATTATCAAAGTCATGCTGAGATGCATTATGAGCCTAATACCCAAGGCAGAAACACTTTTCACACGTAGGAGAAGGTCTCAGGGAGGCCTTATTTACCCAGGTTCAACTTCCCCGTCTCACTCTTTGTGACACTCATTTCTTTGAAGTCAATAAAAATGTTATCATTTACTCCCAAAATGCCAGCATCTTACCTCCTCTCATCAGGTGGGCTCGAAGGAGGATGAGCACCAATTTGCCATTCTAGAAGATATTTTACCCCAAATCGGCCTAACCCAACCCTGTGAAAGGTATCATCTTAAAACAAATGTAATACATTTTCACATCTGCCTTAAATGTTTCCTTTTCTAAGCCCCATTATAAGTGTATGACCTTGGGCAACCCCCTCAGGTCCCCTCCCACTGTGGGAGCTTTTCTGTCCTCTTAATAAATGCTGCTTTCTAAAAAAAAAAAAAAAAATGAACTGAAGACAAAATACTGATCACAGATTTTGGGAAGAGGCCACAACCAGGTCAGGCAAGCAGGTATTTGATGTTGTGCTGGGTCGGTCAGGAGCAGGTGTCTACATAGGTACTATCAAAATCTACTGACCCCAGGTTAGGTCCACTCTGAGGATTTTAGGCCCCAATCTCTTTGTTTTCTACTCTCTTTAAAATGGTAACAATGGCTTACTTTTATATTTGCACTTTCTGAGGGTGACTCACCACTTTATTGCCATGAGAAGGAGAAAGCAAAAGTACAATATGGATCAATGATGTTGACCAAAGACCCATCATACTTTTTTTTTTTTTTGAGTTGGAGTCTCACTTCGTTACCCAGGCTGGAGTGCAGTGGCACACTCATGGCCACTGTAGCCTCGACTTGCTGAGTTCAGGTGATCCTTCCACCTCAGCCTTTCTAGTAACCAGAACTGCCAGGCATGCACTACCACACCCAGCTAATTTTTTATTTATTGTAGAGACGAGGTCTCGCCAAGTTGCCTGGGCTGATCTTGAACCCGCGGGCTCAGGTAATCCTCTCGCCTTGGCCTCCCAAAGTGCTGGGATTACGGGCTGAGCCACCGAGCCCGGCCCATCATACTATTTATGTGCATTCACAGGCAAGAAGACAAAGATTTTTTTAAGTCTCTGCAATATGGGGACAGAGACTGAAATTATACCAAGCCGAGCCAAACTAAGATTATAACAAGTGTACCTGATTATTCAACACCTAGGAGACTGTGTAACTAAAGAGACTGTAAGTTAAACATAGAAAGAAAACATCTCCATAATTAAAGAACTCAGTAGCTACATCTAGTAGATTTAGAAACTGGAAATGATTAATCTACACTGATTTTGTGGCATATCCTACATATTTAAAAATGTAATCATTTGCCTTTAAATGGGAGAATTCTAACCAATTCAGGACAAGTAGTGGCCTATTTTCTTTAGAAGGACCCTAGATATAGAAAACTCATGCCCTCCATTGTCAGCGCATTCCAATGCACTATCACCCTGGTGATTCCCTGCCTTTCCTCCTGTCCACTGTAGACCAGAGTAGCATCTAGGGATCTGCTCAGTGAAACTCTTTATAGACCTAAGGATAGTCTTCATCTTTTTTCTCCCCACCACGATATCTGACAGCTCCAATTTTTTCAAGCTTTCAGTGGAGTTAGGAATAGACTATATTTATAGATCTCAAAGTGGAGTCTCTGGGACCAGCAGCATCACCTGGGAGCTTGTTAAAAATGCAAATTCTCAGAGATTCTGGGAATGGGGTCCAGCAATCTGCATTCTAACCAGTGTCCCAGGTGATTCTGATACAAGTGAAAGTTTGAAATCTTTGGACTGTATCAATATAAGGGAAGAAGCCATCTTCATTTTAGGTTTGGAGTATCACTCCATTATTATGGGACTAGATAACTATCTTATTCTATCTCATTTTTCCCAGTGAACATTAAAAAAAAACAAAAAAGAAGAAATCTTGTTACTACTATTTTGTGTTATTCAGTCACTTTTCTTATACTTACTTTGCCATATTTTTCCATATATTTCCTTAAGGCTGATAATGTCCACTATGATTAATTATTACTATTATTATTTTAGTTGAGGTCTCACTCTGTCATCCAAGGTGGAGTACAGTGGCACAATCATGGCTCACTGCAGACTCAACCTCCCGGGCTCAGGTGACTCTTCCACCTCAGCCTTCTGAGTAACTGAAACTACAGACACATGCCACCATGCCTGGCTAATTTCTTGATTTTTTGTTGTTGTAGAGATGAGGTCTTTTTGTGTTGCCCAGCCTGGTCTCAAACTCCTGGGCTCAAGCAATCCATCTACCTTGGCCTCCTAAAGTATTGGGATTACAGGCATGAGCCACCATGCCCAGCCTATTATTTTGAAAGCAGTATTTTTTTCTCAGTAAGACTATATCACCTACATTTGCACAAATATAACCCAAAGTGCAGTATTACCTGTTAACTACCCTGTATTTCTAGGCTCATGCCTGAACACATACATCTCAACATAAATGCAATTTTGATATGAATAAATAATAACTCAGGTCTCATTTACTCAATTCTAATGCCCCACTTGGGGTTTGGAGGTGTGAGCACCCTAACAATACCCAGTGTTTAACACTCTTCTAATGATGCCACCCAATAATATAATAAGAAATACAAAAAGAGTTGTCAGCTTCACAGCTTCTGATGAATTGTACATTGGCCCTGTTCTCAATGGTCAGGGTTGCTACCCACAAAATTACTTATTCTCTTATATCTGTTCTTAAGCATACAAGAAGCACATTTACAGCAGCACCTTTAGTACTTTAGAGAGGAAAAAAGGCTTTAAAAAATATATAGCTTGTATGAAAGTTTTTTTAGGCCAGCTGCCTAATTCTAGACACATCAGAAGAATCAGAATTAGCTAAGGTAGAGAGTAGAGTGGCTGCCTGAACAACAACAAAATCTTTTTCTCTGGCACTTCTTCCTCACCACACACAAACTCAAAATGAACTCCAACCAAACATCATAGACTCCCACAGAGACACAGAGGTGTTCTAATCTTTACCCAAATGAAAAGTCTAGAAAATCAGGATTTGAATCATGTGTGGAAAATTACAATGTTGGGGCTAAAGTATTACATATTGTTTTAGTGATTTACATTCACAATAAAGTACAGTCTTTCACCTAAGGACATGTTTTTTTAAAAAAAGACCAGGCTAGGTGGCTCAGCCTGTAATTCCAGCACTTTGGGAGGCCAAGGTGAGTGGACTGCCTGAACCCGAGTGTTCGCGACCAGCCCAGGCAACTTGGCAAGACCTCGTCTCTACAATAAAATAAAAAAATAGCCAGGCATGGTAGCATGCATCTGTAGTTCCAGCTACTCAGAAGGCTGAGGTAGAAGGATCACTGGAACCCAGAAAGTTGACGCTGGGGGGGGGAGATGAGCATGTGTGGCACTGTACTCCAGCCTGGGTGAAGGAGTGAGACTCCAACTCAAAAAAAAAGGAGAGCAAAAGTGAACTGAATACTAACAACAAACATGTGAAGACAAATTTAAAATAGCACCATTTATGATGGCTTCAAAAAAAATGAAGTACTTAAATATAAATGTAGTAAAACATAAATGGATCTGTACCCTAAAAATTACAAGACACAGATGAAAGAAATCAAAGTAGATGGAAATAAATGCAGAGACATATAACGTTCATGGATTGGAAAACTCAACACAGTGGAGCTGCCAATTCACCCCAAATTGACCTATGTGTTTAATACAACTCCAAAATTCCAGTAGGATTTTTTGTAGACATGGGCAAGTTTATTCTAAAATTTGTATGGAAAGGTACATGGCCAAAATAATTTTCGAAAAGGAAGAATAAAGTGAAAAGAATCACTCTACCTGATGTCCAGGATTATTAGCATGCATATAGTAATGAAGACAGTTTAGTATGAGAACAGACATATAAAGATAGGGATCAGAATAAAGGATCTAGAAATAGACCAACACAAATATGCCCAGATGATTTTTTTCAAACAAAGGAACAAAAACAATTCAATAGAGAAAAGATAATCTTTTCAACAGATGATTGTGGAACAGCTGAACACTCACAGGCAAAAAAATGAATTTCAGTCTAAACCTCATACCTTATACAAAATGAACTCAAACTTGGTCATGAATTAAAATATAAAACATAGAACTATGCAATTTTTAGGAAAAAAGCAAGGGAGAAAACATTTGGAACACAGAGTAAGATGAAGAGTTTTTAGAATTGACACCAAAAGCAAAAAACATAAGACAAATTGACAGATTGGATTTCATCAAAATTAAGAATGCTTGCTCTGTAAAAGGCCCTGTTGAGAAGATGAGAAGAGAAGCTACAAGCTGGGAGAAAATATTTGCAAACCATATATTTGGCAAAGGACTTATAACTAGAATATATTTTAAAAATTCTCAAAACTCAATGCAGTAGTAAGAAAACAGACAATCAATTAGAAAATGGGAAAAAGTCATGAACAGTGATTTCACTGAAGAGGACATAACAGCTAAAAAAAAAAAGCACATAAAAAGATGTTCAATGTCATTAGACACTAGAGCAATGCAAATTAAAATCATAATAAGATGCCTCTACATACCTATCAGAATAGCTATAAAAAATCTTGAGGACATCAAATGCTGGTGAGGATGCAGAAAAATAAGACCACTTAAACATTGTTGGTAGGGGATGTAAAATGGCCATTCTGGAAAAGTATACGTCAGTTCCTTACAAAAGTAAACTTATGCTTACCACAAAACTCAGCAATTGTACTCTCGGACATTCATTTCAGAGAAAGGAAAACTTGTGTTCACACAAAAACCTATATGTGAATGTTTATAGCAGCTTTATTCATAATAGCAGCAAACTGGAAAGACCTCAACTGTCATTCAACAAATGAATGGTGAAACAAACTGTGACACTTCCATCCATCCATGGAATACTACTCAGCCATAAAAAGGAACAAACTATTGCTATACACAAAACCTGAATGAACTCAAGGAAATTATGCTGAATGAAAAAGCCTATCTCAAAAGGATACACACTATACAATCCCACTTACATAACATTCCTTTCTCTTTTTTTTTGAGTTGGAATCTCACTCTGTCGCCCAGGCTGAAGTGCAGTGACACACTCATGGCCACCCCAGCATCGACAAGGTGGCCTCTGGTGATCCTTCTGCCTCAGTCTTTCAAGTAGCTGGACCTACCATGTCTGGCTATTTTTTTTTTTTTTAACTGTAGAGACGAGTTCTCGCCAAGTTGCCTGGGCTGATCTTGAACTCAGGCAATTCACTCGCCTCAGCCTCCCAAAGTGCTGCGATTACAGGCTGAGCCATCAAACCCGGCTGATGTAACATTCTTGAAATGACAAATGTACAGAGACGGTGAAGAACAGATTTATGGTTGCAGGGGTTAGACAGAAAGAGATGGAAGGAGATGGGAGTAACTGTTAAAGGACAAGGGTCTTTGTGATAGAACTGCTTTGTGTCTTGACCCTAATGGTGGTCACACTAGTCTATACACGTGATAAAAATGCATAGAAGTAAACATACACAAATGAGTGCACATAAAACTAGTGAACTATGAATATAGTCAATGGCATGTCAGTTTCTCAGTTGTGATATTGTACTATAGTTATGAAAGAGGTTACCATTGGGGGAAACTCAGTGAAGGATGTACAGGACCCCTCATAAAA
Source organism: Carlito syrichta (assembly GCF_000164805.1). NCBI lineage: Eukaryota > Metazoa > Chordata > Mammalia > Primates > Tarsiidae > Carlito > Carlito syrichta. Next base: position 629,077 of record NW_007260476.1, read on the forward strand.
TAGCACATGAATGTACAATATATCAAAATAAATAGTTTTAAAATTGTTTTTAAATCTTCAAGCAACATGTCTACATTAATAGGACATCTAGGCTAAGCAAGACAGCAAAGCACATCTCTGCACCTTCTTCTGGTCATGCCTCTTACTCAGTCTGAGCTCTGATCATGGAAGATTGACTATGATTATCCCATACGCATTCCTCTGTCTGGATCATACTAACGTCATCTGGTATATGTATGCACTCCTTACACAAATGTCCCCTTCTTCCTCCAACACCATCAGTCTGTGTCCCAGTCCCTGTTTCTTTTCCAAACAATTGGTATCGCCTCCTCACTACTCGCCCTGCTTTACTCTTATTTTTGCTAAATTTCATTTACCACATAGCTGTTAAGGTTTAGACATTATCACACCCACCGACGACTTCTCTTCACACTTTGGGTTTATTGTAACCCTTATCCCACACACCCTACAAGGCCCCACATAATCCACCTGGCCAGCCTCCCCTGCCAGCCACACTTTGTCTACTTTCCATTTCTCAAACACATAAACCTTGTGCCTATGTTAACACAATTGTCTTAGCGGTTCTCTCTGCCTGGAATATTTTCCCCAGATCTTTGCACACCTGACTCCTACTTAAATTTTAGGACTAAAATTAAATCTCACTTCCTCAGAATGATCTTTCCTGACCATCCCATCTGAAATTGAAATTACCCTTAGGTTATGTTGTTTGTACACACCTGATAGTTGCTTATCATTTGGCCTTTTTAAAATTTTTATTTCAGGCTCAGTGGCTCAGCCTATAATCCCAGCACTTTGGGAATCCAAAGCGAGTGGATTGTCTGAGCCCATGGGTTTGAGAACAGCCCGAGCAACTTGCCGAGACCCTATCTTTACAATAAATCGAAAATTAGCCAGGCATGGTAACATGCACCTGTAGTTCTGGCTACTTGGACGGCTGAGGCGGAAGGATCGCTGGAGCCCAGCAGATTGGCACTGGGGTGGCCATGAGTGTGTCACTGCACTCCAGCCTGGGTGACAGAGTGAGACCAACTCAAAAAAAATTTTTTTTAAATCTTTCTTCTATGATAGTTGCATCCTATCTGCCTAGCCACCCATTCAATGCTGTGTTCCTGGTGGCTGCAACAGTGCCAGGCACATGCTCAATAAATGTCTGTTGAATGAATAAAGGAAAACTCTGTGAGGCTTTCTCTGGATGCCTCTCTTCCTCCTAATCATTCACAGAGCCACCCATTCAATGCTGTGTTCCTGGTGGCTGCAACAGTGCCAGGCACATGCTCAATAAATGCCTGTTGAATGAATAAAGGAAAACTCTGTGAGGCTTTCTCTGGATGCCTCTCTTCCTCCTAATCATTCACAGAGTCAGTTCCTTACCTGTGCTAGCACGTGCTGTTTACGTGATCTTCCTATTGACACTGTAACACACATACCTTTTTACAAGAACTTGAAGTTCTTAAGGGCAGGAACCACGTTTTTGTTCTGAATTCCCAGATCCTTTCACAATACATGACATCAATTAATATTTGATGAATGAATGACTTCACCCTCTTTCCAGAGGATGACGCCAGGTGGTCACATCACCAAGAATCCATTTAAAGCCATTTACAAGGCCAGCAATGATGGGTATCGAACAGTGTCTTATATAAATCATATGAGTCAAACACAGAAGACCTCACACTTCCTGTCTCAATAAAGTGCGCAATTCAGCAGTGTCATTAAGCTTCTAGCCAAAGACATTCCACACAGAAAACTCATAAAACAAGGCAGCAAAGCTACAAATCCAAATCACAATGGTATCTTCCAGAAATATTTTGAATTAAAACTTTTTTTAAAAGGCACATTATCTAAAAACAGTAGAGAAAAAAAGTCTTATACTAACAACATGATGAATTTCATTCAAAATAAAATTAGTGTTTTTCAAAAAGAATGGTCAAGTGACCTCTGGAGCCCAACAAGCTTCTAGGAAGTCAAGAAAACAGGTGACGCAAACTCAAGGAACAAAGTCATCTTGAAAGTAGATATTCTCCTTTGTAATCCCTGCTATAATAAGATCATGCTGATGATCTTAAGAAGAACATTAAGGTGATCTCTCAATTATAACTTTTATTGCTTACAATTACAAAAAAAAGGTATAATAAGATACAAGCAAAACTGAGTGACAAAAACAAACAAACAAAACAGAAAGCAGGCTAAATAATTGAGCAATAAAAAGGAAACCTTTGCAATGAAGTACCTAAAATGTCTAATCTATGTGGATATTTGTAACGTTTTCCATCTAAGACAGGTTTTCAAAGGCTGAAAACAGCCTCAGAAGGAAGACTTGCCTGTCAGCTGCAACCCTGGCAATCAACAGACAACAGCCCATCCTGCGCCCAGCCTGGAATCGCTGCCCAGCTACACTAACTCCAGGGGGCAGCTCCTTTATTCAGTGTAACCAGCAGCCTCTTGATTCCAGGGTTAAAAGTTTTGCCAACAAGAACAAAGAGGCATACCTCTTTCCTGGGATCCAAGATCTTCAAAATGGCTTTTGACTATTTTTCAAGGAGGATGTTAATGGATATTCTTTTCTCTTTGAGTTATTCTGACACAGAACAGAATAAAAATTAGAAACTAAGAGTCATTGAAGGGAACATAAAACAGGTGTCTGGGCAACATTGCTAAGCCACTAGGAGCCAGCAGGTAGGACCAAAATCTTCATCAAACACTTCTCCATGAGAGCCCTGGGATATGGGCCAGAGCAGTTTTGCCCAGAAATAACCGGCTCTGTAATTGTTCATAAGGCTGCGGGAACACTGAGGCTATAATTACCAGTGGCAGCTCTAAGAAGCCCTTTGAACTTGAGGTCAGACAAGAGCCTGGGTGTTGTTGCAGGGTCGATGGACCAGGAGGGTCAGAGAAACATGAAATGAATGATATGCATTGGAGCATCCAGACAGGTCATTGACAGCTAACACAAGGCAGAGGCTTAAGGGCAATTGTCCTAACTCACTATTTGTCTTTTTCTTAATACGGAGCAGAGTCAGCTTACTATTACATAAAAAGTGGCAGAGAAACATAGATAATCAGGTTCTTTCTAAACTAGGGCAGGACAATTTTCCCTTGGTACCTTAGAACAAGTATCAAATGTGAGTGGGAGGCTGTATGATCTGGTTTTGTCCATTTCGCTGTGCAACTATCTGCTTGTCGATAAATCACTAAAACTTGTTAAGCCTCCATTTCTTCCCTTGTAAACATTGGAGGTCAGCCTCTCCAAGGGTCCTCTCTAGCCCTTGGGTTCATATTTGAATACAATGATAATACAGAATGATCCATTTTAACTAAAAAGTATTCCCTAGATGTAAGCTTATTAAGGGGATTGCTGATTCAACTACAGAGGATAGAAGGGGTTATTTTTTGTGATCTGGATTAAAGATTTTATTTTTATTCACTTGATATATAATGTGTGATATGATTTCAGTCAAATTTATTTTCACAGTGCGTGATCAAGAAGATAATGCTAGAATTGTAATTTAAATTAATATAAACAGATAGGCCCAAATCTTACTCTGAAAAATTGGCCCAGACCTAAAAGAAATTTAGACTCTGTTAGGAAAAACTTGAAAATAAAGCCCATGTTGATAATTAGGGACAGTTAAATAATAGCGCTTATTGAGGGCATACATACATCAATCTAATTTAATTCTGTTGACAGCAATGAAAGATCATTATCATGATCCACTTTTTACAAATGGAAAAACTGACACTCATGGGAATTAAATAAGCTGCCAAAGATGAAAGTCTGAGGTACGGAGTTGGGATTTGAACCCAAATCTGAAAGATTTTACCACCTATGCTCTTTGATCCTGCACTGCAAGCACCAGCAATCACAGAAACAATGGGGCGCTGGATAAACAAGGGCAGATGATGGGTTGGGGATGACTGGATATCCTTCTTTATTTTAGCAGTAACTATTAGTATCATCAGTTCTTTCTGGCTACAGAGATCAACTTCTCAGGAAATATCTGAAGGACAAGTAAACTCTTAATTTGAGCAGAGTCAGCTTACTATTACATAAAAAGTGGCAGAGAAGCATAGATAATCAGGTTCTTTCTAAACTAGGGCAGGACAATTTTACCTTGGTACCTTGACTAGTCCCTTACTTTCTTTTCTCACTGCCATTTGTATCTTCTCTTCCTCCCTCCACTCATATCTAAGATGGTCAAAGTTGTATTCTTTCATTACAAAAGCATTCTGGCTGAGGTAAGAAGATCACTAGAAGCCAGTTCAAGACCAGACTGGTAAACATAGCAAGACCCTGTCTCTACAAAAAAGAAAAAAAAAATTAGCTGGGTGTGGTTGTGCTCGCCTGTAGTCCTAGCTACTCAGGAGGGCAAGGATGCAGTGAGCTATGATCATGTCACTGCACTCTAGACTGAGTGGACAGAGTGAGACCCCAACTCAGAAAAAATTCCATCTGGTTTATTGATCCATATTATCATGCATTTGATATGAAATCCTAGAATGACCGTGAACAAAGTGCTGGAACATAATTCATTATGACTAGGCTGCTCATTACAACATTGCTGGAGGAAGTGGAACCTGTTGGGTAAGTGGCAGCTGGAAAAAGTCATTCTAGGAAGGGAAGCGGTAGGACTGCCCTCAGGGAGGGCAGACATCACCGCTGGGAAATGGGTCATTGGGACCCAATTTTATCATCCCTGAGAAGACAGTCAAAAGGATTCTATTGAGGATATCTGCATTGAGTTCATTCATCCATTTACTTGTTGAATTGATTTAAAAGAAAAAAAGATTACCTACCACTTGCTGGTTTTGTGCCAGGGATTCAGATGAAGTCCCCATAGTCCTACAGAGGAGAATAATTGAATATTTTATCCACACACATACAGCTCTTTTTTTTTTTTGAGTTGGAGTCTCACTCTTGTCACCCGAGCTGGAGTGCAGTGGCACACTTATGGCCACAGCAGTCCAGATCTGCTGGGCTCAGGCGATCCTTCCGCCTCAGCCTCTAAGTAGCTGGAACTACAGGCACATGCCACCATGCCTGGCTAATTTTTTGATTAATTGTAGAGATGAGGTCTTGCCAAATTGCCCAGGCTGGTCTCAAACCCGTGGACTTAGGCAACCCTCTCACCTCGGTTTCCCAAAGTGCTGGGGTTTTAGGCGTGAGCTTTAGTTATTTTTGCATTTTAAAAATTGAGCTATAATTCAATGACATAACATTTATCTTTTTTTTTTTTTTTTTTTGAGTTGGAGTCGCCCAGGCTGAAATGCAGTGGCACTCTCACAGCCACCACAGTCTTGACCTGCTAGACACAAGCTATCCTTCTACTTCAGCCTTACAGGTAGCTAGAACTACAGGCATGTGCCACCATGCTCAGCTAATTTTTTGATTTATTGTAGAGGCAAGATCTCACCATGTTGCCAGACTGGTCTCCAACCCATGGGCTCAGTCAATCCTCTTGCCTCCACCTCTCAAAATGCTGGGATTACAGGCGTGCGCCCATGCCCAGCTGAAATTTATTTTTTAAAAGCATACATCTCAATAGTTTTTAGTATATTTGCAAAATTCACTGTTCAATTTCAAAATATTTTCCTCACCTTGTAAAGAAACCTTGTGCCCCTTAAAAGTCACTTCCTGTTCCGGACTTCTATTCACTGTTCTACTTTTTTTGTTTCTTTGGATTTGCCTATTCTGAACACCTCATATATATATAGAATTATACATATGTGGCTGTTTGTGTTTGGTTTCTTTCACTTAGCGTGGTTGCTAGGTTCATCCATGTTACAGCATGAATCAGAACTTCCTTTTAATGACTGAATGATATTCCATTTTGTGGTTATGCCACATTTTGTTTTTCCATTTATCATTTGATGGACATTGGGCTCTTTCCACTTTTTGGCTCTTAAACATAACACAGCTATGAACATTTGTGCTTTTGTATAGACACTTATTTTAATTTCTCTTGAACATGTACTTAGCAGTGGAATTTCTGGGTCATATGGTAACTTTATGTTTCTATATTAGCTTTTCTAGGAGCTGCCAAACTGTTCTCCAAAGCAGCTGCCTCATTCTGCATTTCCACCTGCAGCGTGTGAGGGTTCCAATTTCCCCACATCCTTGCTAACACTTGTTATTGTCCATCCTTTTGATGATAGCCATCCCAGTATGTCTGAAGGGTTATTTCATTGTGGTTTTGATTTGTAACTCCCTTATCACTAAAGATGTTGAACATATTGTCATGTGCTTATTGGCAATTTGTAAATCTTCCTTTGGAAAATGTCTATGCATATCCTTCACTCGTTTTTTTAGTTGGGTTGTCTTTTTATTTTGTTAAGAGTTGCTCCAGGCTGGGCATGGTGGCTCATGCCTGTAATCCCAGAACTTTGGGAGGTTGAGGACGGAGGATTGCTTGAGCCCAGGAGTCTGAGGTCAGACTGGCAACAAAGCGAGACCTCATCACTCTACCAAAATATATATATATATCCAGGTGTGGTGGTGAGCACCTGTAGTCCTAGCTACTCAAAAGGCTGAGGTGAAAGGATTGCCCGAGCCCAGGAGATTAAGGAAGCTGTAAACTGTGATTGTTGCACTGCACTCCAGTATGGGTGACAGAGTGAGACACTGCCTCAACAACAAGAATTAGTTCATACAGTTAAAGGTATGAAAAGGATTGTATTGCACATTACATTATCCCAAGTTTGAAATACCTGTTTATGATTAATATATAAACTTAACATTTTTGTTTTGCAGTTTGGATAATTGATAAATTGGTATTTAGAAAATTAGGCTCAGGTCAGACATGGTGGCTCGAATCTGTAATCCCAGCACTTTGAGAAGCAGAGGCAAAAGGATTGCTTGAGCCCAGAAGCCCAAGACCAGCCTGGGCAACATAGTGATACCTCATCTCTCCAAAGAGTGTGGTGGTGTGTGCCTGTTGTCCCAGCTACTTGGGAGACTGAGGCAGAAGGATCATCTGAGCCCAGGAGTTGGAGGCTATGGTGAGTTGTGATCATGCTACTGTACTCTGACTAAAAAATAAAATAAAGAAAATTAGGCTCTATTCATAGTTATTATAAAAAAGAAAAAACATAAGCAGTCTTAAATCTCTACCAACTCTTAAATAGATAGCATCAAGAATATAGCAAATAAATTTATATTTTAATTCAGAACAATAAGCAATTGTTCAACAATCATCATATTCAGTCATCTATCTATTAAGCTCTTCATTTGTAGACTGGACATATAATTTTTCCAGTGATGAGAAATTAGATTTCTAGCACCATCAATAATTAATTAATGTCTTCATATAATTTGACCCACAAAGCTTTGTTTTTGTTTTTTGTTTTTTATCTTTGAGTTGGAGTTTCACTCAACATTGCCCAGGCTGGAGTGCCGTAGCATGCTCATAGTTACCCCAGTGTCGACCTGCTGGGCTCAGGTGATCCTTCCACCTCAGCATTCCAAGTAGCTGGAACTACAGGTGCACGCGACCATGCCCAGTTAATTTTTTTATTTTACTGTAGAGATGAGGTCTCGCCAAGTTGCCCAGGTTGTTCTCGAAACCATGGGCTCAGGCAATTCCCTCATCTCGGCCTCCCAAAGTGCTGGGATTACAGGCTTGAGCCACCGCACCCAGCCCAAAGCTTTGTCTTAAGTCAAATGCATTGACTTTTTTTCCTCAAGATGACATCACAAATGTTATGTGATTTTTTTTTTTTTTTTTTTTTTTGCTCAGACCATCATTTATTTTATCATTCCAATTACTACATGAACATTATTCCCAGGTAATTATTTATAAGCCTTAACTCCTTGTTAACTTAGAACCTTCAATAAATGTTATCTCTAGGTGTATTTTGAAAATTTTAATCCCAATTTAACATCTTGTTTTTAGAATTTTTTTTTTTTTTTTTTTTGAGTTGGAGTCTCACTCTGTCGCCCAGACTGGAGTGCAGTGGCTGCTCCCGGCCACCGCAGCTTCGACCTGCTGGGCTCCAGCGATCCTTTCCGCCTCAGCCTTCCAAGTAGCTGGAACTACAGGCGCATGCTACCACACCTGGCTAATTTTTTTTTTTTTTATCGTAGAGATGAGGTCTTGCCAAGTTGCCCAGGCAGGTCTCAAACCCGCGGGTTCAGGCAATCCACTCACCTCGGCCTCCCACAGTGCGGAATTACAGGCTGAGCCACCGAGCCCGGCTGATTCTAATATTTTTAAAGTTACTAAAATATTTCATCGGCAGCAGACACTCTTGCTGTTGTCCTGCCCAGTGTGCCCTTCACAATGTATCTTTCCTTTAACAAATCTACCTTTCTTAATTAAAAAAGTAAGATAAAATAGTTCAGCAACGCTATAAGCATATCAATTCTTAGAAGATGAAATATCTTCCTTCCACATAGTTTTAAGTCTTTTAATACTCGAGATAGTGCACGATCTTGGAGTCTTAGGAGAAATAATTTCAAAGTTTTAAAATGGTACTTTTCCTCAGTCATCTCAAATAGGTTTTTTACATTCAAGTGTACAGAAATTCTTAATTTCCCCAAATAGCTGAGTGTTTCTGCATCATAAACACTCTCCGGGTCCTGACTCCCAGGAGAAGCCGGACAAGGTAAGGCAGGGGCTGTTTTCTGAGGTGAATAGGGAAATTCTTTTCAGGGCCTCGTCACAGTGGGAGGAGAGTCAACCCAAGAGTTCTCAGAAGTTCGCTCAACCAAGGACAACACAGCTAGGTGGAGGTCAAGATTAAGGCCAAATGAAACTAAGTCATGTGCCAAACTGAATGGGTAAGGTGAAGGTAAATAACAGTGGATGGGAAACCCCTCCTTTACTAGGACAAAGCTCCATGAAGAAAAGGGTCTTGCTTTTGTCTTCACTGCTGTTTATCCTGGCATGTGGCATAACATAGCTACATGGTGTATATTCAACTAATATGTGTTGAATGAATGAATGAATAAATGAAAATTGGAAACCTGGAAGCTTTGGTTTCCAGGGGAGAAGCTTAAAGGACAGAGTGTTCCTACCTACGTGTCCTGAGGATCCTGGGGAGAAGCAACCCACCCATGTGTGTGGGGACCTATACAAGTAGAGCCCTTGGCAATATGTGGGAACACAATTCATTCCTGAATGCGTTTGAAAGAACAACTGCCAATCCTCCTACCATGGACTTGTAGACATGAATTCTCACTATATGGTAGTGCAGGCATAGTTGACACAGGCATAAATAAATTCTTGCATCAATTTATGTGCTCCTTTCATTTATCATGAAAGACAAGAGAAAGGTGTAGGGTTGTTAGATTTAGCAAATAAAACTACAAAATGTCCAGTTAAATTTGAATTTCAGAAAAATGACAAAGAAATTTTTGGTATAAGCATATCCAAAATATTTTACAGAACATACTTACACTAAAAAATTATTTGTTGTTTATCTGAAATTCAAAGTAAACTGAGCCTCCTGTATTTAATCATCATAGATTTGCAGATGAGGAAATAAAGAGTCTGTCCACATATCAGCTCCACCCCCCTCTCTCCTCCCCTTTCCAGCAGACAGCAGCCACTAGGCCATGCTTTGGATTTAGACGACCTGGAAGTGAGCTTGGGGCTGTTTGGCAGGGATCCCTGGGTTCCTGACTGCCTGGGACATGATCTAGAAGGAGGGATACAAGATGGGGAGGGGGTGCATTTCCTGAATCCCTTCCCATTATGGAGGGCCATGGCTGAAAGAGGAGGGTCAGAATGGGGTCCCCTAAAGCCCAGGACCCAGGCCTCTTTTGTCCAGATCTAGGAGTGTTCTGCTTGTGAACTAGGCCTCCTTCGAAAACATAATCGATTTGGTCTTAGAGGAAGGGTCTCTCCTGCCTTGCTATCCCTCTAACTTCCATGGCCCTGCTGGGCCTTATTCTTCAGAAAATATGGTCAGTTATAACCACTGTGCCTCACATCACTGGTCAAGAAGAAACCTTCTCAAGTTATTCCTCCCCGCCATTCTTACCTCCTTACTTTTTCAAGTGTCCATTCTTACCTCCTTACTTTTTCAAGTGTCCCCTCCCAGACCTAATCTTGCACCACTTCCCTTTTGTGAAGCCTTTATTGCTGACTTCCAGAACCTGTTTATCCCGCTCATGTCCACAGCTTGCTCAGGACTTCAGGGATGCTCCCAGCCCACACGTCGTACTCTGGCTTCACACCGACCTCCCAGTGCCCCTCCCATCCCCCGCCAGCCCTGTCCCCCCCACCCTTTGTAGACTTCAACTGAAATCTCTCTCTAGAGGATACCACCTTTCCCTACTGTCTCCAGTAGAAATTGATCATGTCCTCACACTGCATACACCCCAGATATATCTTCCTTTTCCCCATTGCCTCTGTGAGAGTTTATTCCTCATATAAAATTTCTACCTTCTCTGTCTCTTGTCACCTAATAACCTCTGGTAATTCCTTCAATTCACTTACAGTTGTCACCCATCCCTCCTCTGGCCACTCAGGCTGGTCAGTGATAGATTCCCCATATTTTTGTGTAAAAGTCATCAGGCACCCTGACCTTACTTCCTTAATTTCCTGGTCATAAGAGACCACACCTCTCCTGGATTTTTAGTTACCCATGATCAAGGTCATATCTTTAGGATTATTTTAAAATGTCGAATCTAAACATCCCCCTCCAGATAGCTTTTATGATTTTAGCACTTTCATCGTTAGTCTCTTCATCTGTTCTTCCATATCATTAGAAAAGTTTGAGCCGCCTTTGTTCTTTATTCTTTTCTCATTCATCTTCAATTCTTAGACACTCGTTCTTTTCCAACATCCTCAACTAGTTCTTTTCTTGCACATGTCTAGCAAAATTCCAACCCTAGATTAATCCAACTTCCCATTTTCCCTGCTTGAACTGCATGCATGTATTATAAGAGAAAAATTATACACTCTCATGGACTGGTAGTGCTATAATTTGTGGTCTCAGATCTTAACTGCTTAGGAATCTGTTCCTGCCCCTTTTCACACAATACTCCGTATGTTTATAATGCATGTATTTCCACTGTAAGATTGTTTGCAATATCAAAAGACTAGAAAATAAACTGTGCTCATCTTATTCATACCTCCCTCTCTGCTAACTCCTGGCAACCACTGATGCATAGTTTTGCCAATTTTTGTTTATTTTTGTTTATCTTTTGAGTTGGGGTCTCATTCTGTCATCCATGCTGGAGTGTTGTGGCATGATCATGGCTTACTGCAACCTTGACTTCTTGGGCTCAAATAATCCTTCTGCTTCAGTCTATTGAGTAGCTAAGACCACAGGCACACACCAGCACATCCGGCTAATTTGCTAATTTTTTTTTTTTTTTTTTTTTTGGTAGAGCCGAAGTCTCACTATGTTGCCTAGGCTGATCTTGAACTCCTGAGCTCAAGCAATCCTCCTGCCTCAGTCTCCCAAAGTGCTGGGATTACAGGCATGAGCCATTGCACGCTACCAAACTTTTTAAAATTTATTTATCGGTTTTGAGATTTCTCAAGTTACTTGGACTCGTATCTATACAGCTTTCAGCAAATTTTTAGTCATTCTTTCTCCAATTTTTTTTCTGCTCTATTCTTTCTCCTGTTCTAGAACTCAACTCGATTACACAAAAATTAGACGTTTGCTATTGTCTCATGGGTAACTCAGGCTCTTTTGGTTTCTTCTAGTTTTCCTTTCATAGAAAATTTTTATTAATCTATATTCAAGATCACAGACTCTTTGTCATCTAAAATCTGCTATTAAACCTGTAGAGTAATTTTACTTTAGAGATTGTATTTTTCATCTCAATCATTTCCATGTATCCTTCTGGTAGTTTCTCTGTCTCTGAAAAGATTTCCCCTTTTTATTCATTATATTTATATTTTTATATATTGTCCTGCACACACTTAGCATAGTTATATTAGCTGCTTTCAAATTCTTGTCTGGTTGTTCTCCATTCCTTGCCTTTTCTCTTGAGTATCACTCAAATTTTCCTATTTCTTCCTATTCAGGGGTTCACAAACTATGACCTGCTAGCCAAATCTGATATGTGGCCTATTTTAATAAATACAGTTTTATTGGAATTTAGCCATGTGTATTCATTTACATATTGTATATGGCTGGCTGCATTCATGGTGCAAACACAGAGTTGAGCAGTTGCAACAGAGGCCATAAAAACTACAACACCTTCCATACTTATTATCTGGACATTTAAAGAAAGTGTTGATAGAGCTAGTCATTTTTAAATTTTTATTGAGGCTTGGACATTGTACTCATTTGTTGTTGAGATTCTGCATTCTATTATAGTCCCCTGAAAAGTACTGACTTTTTTTTTTTTAACCAAAAAGTTCATTTCACTGGACTCAAACTCCAAACTCTACCAACTCTGAGATAAACAGCAGCAGAAATCTGTTTAGTTCTTTCACCCTTAGCTGGACTGCTTGGAATCAGCCTTGTATATACAAAGTTCCATCAGATATATATACAGAGTTTAACTACAGTTATTTATTTACTTTTTGTCACGTTTCAGTTGTTTTGCATGAAGTCAACTGGAGCCTGTGCTCAGGCAACACATTATAAAAACAGGAAACTCGGTGCCATTTCCTTCTTCCAGTTATCAACGCCCCTCTACCCCGGCTCTTGCCTGTTGGTTGCTCCCCAATGCCTTCACATAATTGTTTTCATTATTTTCCCAGAACTCATTTGTGGGAGGGTTGGTCCGAAAGGAATTACTCCCCCATTACCTGAAGCTGGAAGTTCTTCCACAGACTTAGTTTGCTTTTAAATGCTAAGAATGTCCAGGCTCAAAAGTGTATCTCCAGCTCAGATCTCTCACTGGAATCTCTATAACCTCTTGCTGGTTACATTTACATTTGTGATCTTTAGGAATATGTCTAACAAAACTGAGTTGAACATCTTCCCATCCAACAACTCGAACTCCGCAGATGTCACTCTCATCCATCCCATTGCATGAGTCAGAAGTCTGAGAGTCATGAGCGATGGTTTACTTTCCTTTGCCCATAAAACTTATACCAGCTCCCCGTTATGTTGGTTCAACGTCATTTTTTTTTTTACCTAAATGTTTACTGAAACAACCTCTTAACTGTCCCCTTGCCTCTAGTGTTATTCCTGCAGTAAACCCACTTGCCACTCTGCAGCCAGTGTCATATTTCTAAGTTGTAAATCTGATTGTATTCAACCGCTCCAATGGTTCATCACTCCTATCTTCCACACTGCCCTAAAACAACTCAAAACTCCTAAACGGCATAGGAAGAACTTCAAGATCTGGCTTCTGTCTATGCAGTCTCTTGTCACTTTGTTCCCCAGTTTCCTTCCACTATATTCATACTTTGAAATTCTTCTAAAACCTCATTTCCTACAAGTCCTAGATTTTTACCCTAGGTGATTTCAATGCCTCCATTTTCCTTGACAATGAACTAGATAATTCTTCCTCCTTCTTTAAGCCTGAGCTGGATATTTCTCTTTGTAGGAAGCCTTTCTCTATACTCTGGCTTGGGATAGGTGTTCTCCACCTGTATCCATAGCACCCGAGCCTCTATCATGGTTTTTTTTTTAAGCACTGTGCCTGTATCCCTCACTACACTGTAACTTAAGTCATATTGTTCATCCCTAGATTTCAGGACAGGCACTGTATATTATTTACTGTTAAAGCCCAGTACCTAACTCAGTTCCTGGTTCATGGTACATACTTGGTATATGTGCTGATGAAGATAAAATTTTCAAAAGGCACAGAGTGATAGCTGTTTAAGGGACTGTTACTTTACCAGTGCCAGCTCCTGTTTCCCATTAGTTGATCCAAAAGCTACTCACTCATTCAAGCTACAATTATTTAGCATTCAGCATATGCCTAGCCCAGGAGTAGTCATAGTAATCCAAAGGTAAGTGACACAAAACTACTGCCATGGAAGAGGTCACTGCCTAGTGGGGGAGCAAATGAATTATAAATACTATGCTATTATACCCCACATCTCCAAAAAAAAAATACTATGGTAAAGCAGAAGCATGCATAAAATATTTATTATTTGTAGAGACAAGATCTCACTATGTAGCTCAGGCTGGTCTCAAACTCCTGGCCTCAAACAGTCTTCCCATCTCAGTCTCCCAAAGTGCTAAGACTAACAGCGTGAGCTACCGCACCCAGCCATGGGTTTTTTAAAGCAATTAAATGGGCAACTTCTTCTGGTTCTTCCTTATAAAAACTTCCCACTCAATTGTCAACCTCTTCCTCTGAATTACCATTTTAATCCCTGCAGTTTCCTCACGTAAAAATTATGTATGAAGTCTGAAAATTAAGTTCATGAATTCATCCTAGAAAAAGTGCTACATACCTCACTGCTGAATATTACTACAGTCACCTTGAAAGTATTCCTTTTGGGAAGCTATACACCGATGTCAGCACCTAGTCCACTTGTCAGAGCAATTTTAGAACTCTTTTTCTTGAATGGCCATTAGAGGCTGTCATCACAAGTATGTTGGAGTTTGAATTAGAGCAATGAACAAACATTAAATTGCTTGTTACACTTGGCAGGAGTGGAAGTGAAATCAGGGACATATTAGTCTAAGTTTATGGGGATAATGCCATGAAGAAAACAGCAGTGTACAAATAGATTAAACATTTTTCTGAGGGGAGAGAAAGCATCACTGATGAGGAGAGGCCAAGATAGCCAATAACAAGTAGAACTGACAAAAACCTTGCAAAAATTTGGCAAATTGTGTGTCAAAATTGTTGGTTGACTGTGAGAGGCGTAGCAGGCCAAATAAACATCAATAGAGAAACAGTTAGAAAAACCTTAATTGAAAATCTTGGCAAGAGAAAGATGTGTGCAAAAATGGTCCCAGAAGAGCTCTGGCATTACGACAATGCACCAGTTCATGCAGTTCATGCACCCTACTCACCTGATCTGGCCTCAAATGACTTTTTTCTTTACTTAAAGGAAATATTGAAAGGAAGAACTTTTGATGACATTCAGGAAATCAAGGATAATACTACGACAGCTCTGATGGCCATTTCAGAAAAAGAGTTCCAAAACTGCTTTGATGGGTGAACCAGGTGCTGGTGTCAGTGCATAGCTTCCCAAGGAGAGTATGTCAAATGTGACTATAGTGATATTCAGCAGTGAAGTATGTAGCACTTTTCTAGGATGAGTTCGTGAACTTCATTGTCAGACCTCATAATATATACATAAATTGTACACACACACAAAATCATAGAATGTACATACTCGCCCACATGCACAGTTGGAGAAAATATATATATACCCAGTATGTTGATACTAGTGATCTCAGGGGCACAAGATTAAGCATATTTTCAGGGTAGGGTACTATCTTTAGAAGTTTTTCTCAATGGACTAAATTCCTTCAGATTCGCAGTAACAGTCAAAGTGCTTCCCGGGATTGAGCAGCTGCTTGGACAGCATAAGCATTTTGGAACACCGACATTTTTGGTGTCCTGTCTGCCCACAAAGACTGCATGTTCTCTTTATATAATGAAGAAAACTGGCGACTCTTGGCCTCTTCCTCTCTCCCCTAAACTCAGTCTTCTGTGTTCCACCCATCCTACTACCTCTTACCACCCCTTCATTATAAGAGCTCCTTCATCCATTTAAAAATACTATACACACATTCTTTGCACCTCTTCTGAATATGTGTACTCTTGTGAATACATGTACTCTGAGGTTGATATCATCCTATGCTGCAAGAAATGACAGCACAACTTGATTTGGGGAATTTTGATGTAAGTTTCATATCCTTGATATCTGAATTTCTATGAGAATTGTATACTATCTAATCAACCCAGGACTTGCTCTCTAGTATTACTCCTGATAACCTTACATTAAAATTTTAAAAATTGTTATCAACCTCAGATATTTACACATAAAAACTAAACCAGAGAAACATTATGAGAACATATACGTTTATATTCAAATAACACTGATTTGGTAAAGAGCTTCTTGAGCATGAATTCAAAGTTAGAAATTTAGGGAAAAAATGGACAGATTTGACTTCATACAAATGTAAAATTTCATACGTAAAAAACAAAACAGAAAATAGACATATCTGAAAAATACATAACAGTGCTTTTACTTAACATACAAAAAGGTCTAAAGACAATTTTTAAAGAATGAGCAAAATAGGAAAGAGTAAATCTCATGTAAATGTAATTCACAAAGCATGAAATGATCGACCTCACTAGTAACACAAGAAACATAAAATGAAATTCTACATAGTATCTTTGACCTATCAAATTGACAATTAAAAAAACAACAGTATTATCCATGTTCCAGAGAAATAGACACTCCCAAAATCTTGTAGGAACCCTAAGTTGTGAAAACTTTCTAAAGGACATATGAATTAAAAGACTAAGGTTTTGTATAGCCTTTGGCCCATAAACATCCACTGTAGGGATTAATTTCCGTGCAAATCAAGTTGGGCAAAGATGTAAAAGTGTGGCTCACGATCAGAAAGCAAGTCAACAACCTAAAGGCTCCACTAGACAGGGGACTTTTAAACAACGGCCTGCAGGCCTAGTTTTTTAAGTAGTTTCACTGGGACAAAGCTGAGCTCTTTTACATATTGCTTAGGGTTGCTTTTGCTATACAAAGGCAGAGTCCAGTAGCTAGGACACAGAATATATGGCCTGCAAAGTATAAAATATATACAATCTAACCTTTTAAGGTTTGTAGAATCCTTATCTGGAGGACTAGTGAAGAAACTTATGCTCCAACCAAAAAGAGACATATAGTGCAGTTATTACATGTGGCCTTGTGTACTATTTCATGATGGGAAAAAGACACTTACCAATTATGAAATTGTTAAAGCAGATATTAAATTGTACAAAGGAAAACAATTATATAGAATGTACAAACTCACCCATACTAACTAATTGGAGGAAAAAATATATACATGTTGATACCAGTGACCGCAGGATGATGAACTTGAGCATATTTTTATGGTGGGGGGACTCAATGAACATACTTTACTTTTGTAAAAGTGGAAAACAGATCTGTAAAGCGATTGCTTTTAAATGTCACAGGTAGTTAGGGTATAAGAAAACAATTCTTAAACACCATGTCTTTAATATCACTATAGAAACCATTGCCTCTCTTCAGCCAGTTTCCAGTATCTGGGCTGTACCTGGCCAGAGGGAAGATACACATGTAACATCCTCCTCTATGCTGTCATTCTTCTGAGTTTATCTGCTCAGATGTGCACCAGGGGTCAAGAAAGACTTGAGATGTCCTCAGGTGTATCTATCATCTGCAGAGCTTCCTTTTGTCTTCCAGGGACTACCTTCATGACGACAGTGAGAGCTGTGCTCTTCCAGTTTTCCTCTTCCACGGTATCCTCTAGAGGAAAGTCCTACAGCCTTTTCTTATATGCCTTCTTGTTGTACAGCATCACCTAATGCCTGCATGTGTGCGAAGTTGATAGTGGCATATTTTTTACTACTTTTTTTTTGGAGTCGGAGTCTCACTCTGTTGCCCAGGCTGGCACAATCATGGCTTCTGTAGCCTCAACCTCCTGTACTCAGGCGACCCTTCTGCCTCAGCCTCACAAGTATCTGGAACCACAGGTGTGTGTCCATCATGTCCAATTAATTTTTTTGATTTATTGTAAACACAAGGTCTTGCCATGTTACCCAGGCTGATCTTGAACTCCTGGACTCAGGCAATTCTCTGGCCTTGGCCTCCTAAAAGTGCTGGGATTAGAGGTATGACCCACTGCACCTGGCTTTTGCTACTTTTTAAATAAAATACTTTGCATGGACTCCTAATTCCTGAAAATCACATCTAAAACTGAACGTGCTTAGAAGGGAACTTAATTCATTTGCACTTTTAGACTTTTCTTCTGATGAGTTTTTCTTAACCTACTTTTCAAGTTTCTCCAGAATTTTAGCTTAACAAATTAACTTTTATAAAGACCTTAAAAGCTACATACAAAACCGATTTATCTAACAGGACTGAAATCAGTGCTTCTTGATCTTGAATTTGCATACAAAAGACCTAGGAATTTTGTTAAATGCAGATTCTGATTCTGGGATAGGGCCTGAGATTCTGCAATAGTTAACATGCTCCCATACAACCTCACGCAGTCTGTAGGTCCTCAGAACACATTTTTATTTTTGTTTTTTGTAGAGACGAGGTCTATGTTGTCTAGGGTGGTCTCGAACTTCTGGGCTCAAGTATCCTCCCACCTCAGCCTCTCAAAGTGTTGGGAATACAGATATGAGGCACTGTGCCCCGCTCAGACCACACTTTTGAGTAGCAGATGACTATAATCCTCTTTAATGCCTTAAGTGGAATTTACATGCTGTAGGGAATTACAATCTAATACCATTTTGCATTTTTCTTTGAGTTATAGTCTCATTCTGTCACCCAGGCTGGAGTGCAGTGGCACACTCACCAACCTGCTGGGCTCAGGCAATCCTTCCGCCTCAGCCTTCTAAGTAGCTGGAACTACAGGCGTGCACTACCACGCCTGGGTAATTTACTTATTTATTGTAAAGACAAGGTCTAACCAAGTTGCCCATGCTAGTCTCAAACCCCTGGGCTCAGGCAATCTTCTCGCCTCAGTCTGCCAAAGTGTTGGTATTACAGGCTTGAGTCAACGTGCCTGGCATACTTTGTACTAATTTTAAACACAATTATTACTGACTCTTATACCCCTTTCCATGCCAGATATCTGGGGAAAAAATGATTTGCAACAAGTACTTTTACACCCCCGTATTCCTCCCTCCTCTAATGCTCTGGAAAAAAACAAAAACAAAACCAAAAAACTGTCCAAGTGTTTCCAAGTAATTAGCCACAATATACAGACCTTTCTTCCTCCTGTTTCTTTCTCATTCTGCCCCCTAGAATCTTAAAAATTCTACTATGCCTTCAAGGCTACTGCTCCTCTTCCTTTGTAAATCTGTATTAGGTAAGACTGAAATATCTCCTGCTCTTCCAGTCCCATTTCCTTGCCTTTGACTTGCACTTATATATACATCATAACTCTCCCATCTAGATTACTGTTTCTGCAAGACTTGAGCACCTGCTTCAGAGTCTGAGAGCTGGGTTCAAAGTTCAGTTCTGCCACTCATTTTACCTGCGCAAGTAAACCATCATTTCTAAGCCTGCTTTGTTTGGTAAAATAGAAATTATATTTACGTAAAAGGCTGTGAGTTATAGAAAATATTTAAAATCATTTAGCAAAGTGGCACCAAAGTAACACCTATTAAATGGAAGCTTCTATGACAATGACATATGTACAGCCTTTAGTGTGATTTCTTTCACATGAGCAATTCTCAAATATCATTTAAAAAGTCAAAATGGCTTTGCATTTTTAAAAAAGTACTATCTCTAAATAGAAAAAGATATATCGGAAGTCTCTGACTAGCTCACTAAAATTTGCAGGCTTCTCTAGTTTCCATAGTTTAGGAAGCTGGAACTTTTATCTGGAAATCCTGATAGTTCAGCTACCCAAATTTTGTTACTAGCTGAAATAATAAGGCTGGAAGGAAGTCTACTGTTTAAAAATCATATTATGACTTACGTATTAAAAATTTATAATATTCTTCTGCAACAACTTTATGGAAATTGTCTGATTGATATAAATAACCATACATATTTAAAATGTTTAAAATCTTTCAAAGATTCCAAAGAATGTTGTCTAGTTTCCTCTTTAAAACTTTTATAAACCTTAAAAGTTACCGCAGAAAAGAAGAGGGCAAATAACACTTGATAGAATGGCTGAGAAAGTTTCAAAACAAACAAAACACAGCAATACAGATTCAAGGAGCACATCAAATTCTATTCAAAAAAATAAAAATAAACACCCACATTCAGACACATCACAGTGAAACTTGCACACCAAAGGAAAACAGTGGGTAGCAAATACAGGGTAGAATGAAAAAATAACTTGTAAGCATGACTAATGCTCAGAGCAACTACAGATCTGAATAAGTTATCCTCTGATTTAAGACAAAAATTATGAAGGAAAAAACTAGAAGGAAGCTTATCAGTTATCTAGACCTTTAAATCTGATTACAGACTATTCAGCCTAAAAGTTATACTACATCATCAGTAACAGAAAAGTTCTACTTTGTGCTTCTGTAATTCCAAAAGTTTGAGAAAGTGAGATGTAAATTTAGGCGATCCAATTAATAGTTTAAAATGAATGTTTAAGGTAATTCATAAATAAGAAAAAAGCAACTAGGAAATCATTAAAAAAAACCTTGCCAGTAATTAAAAAAAAAAAAGAGACATTCTCATAACTCTTAATTAGCAATGATTAAAAACAAATTGAGTAAAAATGGCCCATGTGCTTTTTGCTATTTATATAAATTCTCAACTAGCAATTTAGTTGACAGGATGTTAATCCTTATAAGCCAATAGCGTATTTTATTTAAAAAATTATTTCAAGACTTCCAAGTGAAAGGTTGTGAGCTATTCAATTAATATCAAGTATTTATTTATTTTTGTTGGGAGTCTCACTGTCGCCCAGACCGGAGTGCAGTGGGCGCTCCCGGCCACCGCAGCCTCAACCTGCTGGGATCCGGCGATCCTTCCACCTCAGCCTTCCAAGTAGCTGGAACTACAGGCGCGCGCTACCACGCCTGGCTAATTTTTTGACTTATTGTAGAGATGAGGTCTCACCTGCCCAGGCGGGTCTCGAACCCGCGAGCTCAGGCAATCCACTCACCTCAACCTCCCAAAGGCGCGGGATTGCAGGCTGAGTCACCCAGCCCGGCTAATATCAAGTACTTTTAAATGACCAAAAACATTATGTTTCAATATAAATGTCTCAGATGGATCAAAGTTCTTAAGATATATATTGCTCACTCAGCTGTTCCATTTCTAAGAAAACATGACCCCAAATTATGTGTACAAAAAAAAAATAGGTAATAGTTCTGCTGAAAAATTGGAAGCAATTTCAACATTCGTCATGGAGATTAATTATAACTCCATATAATTAAACACCATTGGAACAGAACGTGGATCTGTATTTGACACTTGAGAAAAACTCATGATACATTGAGGAAAAGGCTACAGAATACTAAGTATAGTATGATCCCATTCTATGTCATCTTTATATTTATTCATACATAAAACAAAATCCAGAAGCACTTAAATAAACCTGCACAGGATTATAGTTTGAAAAAATATTTTTCTGTATTTTGAGATTCTTCACAATGAGCATATTTTCACAATCAGAAAAAAATAAAGAACGTAATTGGCTATGATCACAAAGCTAAGTTTCATGTGGGTAAGAAGCAAACATGAAGGGAAGAGAAAATGAGATCCTTTGGGGTAGGAAGGCTGTAAGTAGCTCTTTTGACCTACAGTAACAGCACCCCCATTCAATTCACACTCTTCTGACCAAAACTGAGGTCCAAAGTAGGAATACAATATAGAAGGATGAATATGAAGTCTGATAAAACTCTACTCTTGCCACTTACTAAATAGCTATCTTGGCCATATGACACCTAAGTGTCAGTTTCCTTGTGACAAATACTGCCTTAAAAGGTTTTTGTGTCCACCAAATGTGACCAATTATATGAAATACATGATATAAGTTGGTGATTAACAAATAGGATCCACCTACTTTGAGCTACAAAAATGTGAGTTCCACATGCTCAGCCTAACAGCTATTATTCTGAAATGTTTGATCCCAATTTTCAAAGTTAATTACTGTCTAAATTACACACACATCCCAGTGGCTGATGAAAGTCTTAACATTTGGAAGAGATCTCATTTAAAAGCGGTGAAATACAATTATCTTAATTCCCCCACCTAAATGCCAATTAATGGCAGAACTTGACTGGAACACATGAAACTTGACTCTGGTTTAGGACTTCTCCGAGCCCCAAAAGCTCAAGAGCTAACTATAAATAGTTAGCATACCATTTAAGAAGAAAAACGAAAATGGATAAAAAGAATTAGAATTATTTTCTACTTAAAGAGACAAACAAAAATGAGTCTCTTCTTCTCGCCCCCGCCCCAACCCAGGGTGGTGATGGTGGAAATACTCAGATTGACTCTAAGGAAACTGAATTTTCTTCCATGTTTTGGTAATGGTTAATGATAATTTACACAAAGATACACAGAATAATCAGGATGGATCAATAACAATAGTGAGTACTCCAGGGAAATATGACTGTGTGAAGAACAGTCATATGAACAGTCTCAAATTTCCATCATAGTAAATAAATCTCATTATTGTGCTGTCTTAAAACCAATCTACACCAACACATATCTCAAGAAAAAAAGTCTTTGGAGAAAAAAAAATAATTAGAAGTAACAAACATACCCACAGTTTTTTAAAAATGCAGATGTTTTGTAATTTAAAAAACAGGAAAAAGTGGCAAAAGCAGTTATTAATGTAAAATGAAATTTTTAAAAAAGGTTAATATGAAAGTAGACATATAAGCTTTACCAGAATACATAATGGGAGTGACGAAAGAACAAAAATTACTGTACCAATATCCCAGTTATCTTGTTATATTTTGTGAGACTTATTTAAATGAAAGAGGCTATTTCCAAACGGTACACAAATTCAGAAGTCTTTATTAAAAAAAAAATTCTTCCAACAATATTTCACAATGAACAAGAACTTCGCCAAATTTATCTACCACACTAAAGTATTTTAGAAATAAATACTGAAATCAGCCTTAAGTTTTCATCCAATACCTAAAGCCATCTCCTGCATTAAAGTTGGTCTTCAAAAGTCATGGCATATTAACATTGTTTCCAAACTATCCCTGCTGACTAGAAGGAGGTCCTCTTAGTCTTGAACTTCTCCGTTAAGTTACCTATTCCTAGGCCTTAAAGTGCAAAGGTACTTTCTGTCAGTTGTTAGGTCAAGTATTTCTCAGTAAAAACACACTTTTGCAGCAAGCAAATCCTGTGCTTAACTAACTGTAAGCACGTTAAGGAATTTCTGACCTTCATTCAGTCTGTGAGGAATCAGAACTTTCAGAATTACTACTCACATTTTTTTTAGAGCAAAGGAAGCTAATTTTGAAGAAAAAATGAATAAACATGTGATTGCGCCAAAATAGATTTTGCCATAGTTAATTTGTATTTTCTCTTCTTAAAAATAAGGTATAGTCTAAGCTGACGTAGATAAGGAAAGGCACAATACCAACAAATTGCAAAAGAAAATAGTCCCAAATCGTACTTTCAGAAACTTCAAGAGTCGTGAGTAGGGACAATGAAAAGATAAGGTGCAAAACAGATGTGAACTTGCACTAAATTTCAGTGAACTGATGGCCTTACATAGTTTCATTGAAAAGGATAGGATTTTTCATATACAAATCTTAAGATAGTTAATTTGAGGGATTTTTTTCCTTCCTTAAATGGAAGCACAAGATCATACTTAAACAGCTGGTGAACCTCAAAATAGAATGATGTCTATTTTATTGAAATTTTTCAGTCAGGCAGAATGAAGAGTAATATTCATATATGCATAAGGATATTCACATTATAACAATATTTTTAGTAGAAAAGTCTATAAACAGACGTTGTTCCAAAGAGACATCCATACAGTGGAATCCTAGAGCCATTAAAATAATGAGTTAGGGTTGAATGTGGTAATATGGAAAGTCAACCAAGTTAAACAAAAAGAATAAAGTCACAAAATTGAACATTTAAAATAAGGAAAGACAGTGAGAGGCATATATAGAAAGACATACATACAAAATAAAAAATAACATTTCTGAAAGCCTATACAAGAAATTATTTATTTCTGGGGTGTGAGAATAAAGTCATAGAAGGAGACTTTCTCACTTTACACCTTTTTGTATGTCGCATAATTTTTAAAAATTATAAACATATATAACATACAAAAAACATTTAAAGTCTTTAAAAAACCTGATTGTACCCAAAGCATTCTATGAAAAATTGACTATGTAAAATTAGTTTACAATCCCTTGCTGCCTTTAGTTAATGATCATAAAGTCAAAATTAGAAGGTTCCTTTGGTATTTGCTTCCTCCAACCCTCCACTCACAAATTGAGAGAAAATGCTGAGAATTTACAATTGGAATTTTACTCTCATTGCTTACACTGTAATTTGGATAACATCTCAGTATTTCAGAGAACCAATAAAAAATTAATCTATGGATATTCAAATCAACAATTAAAATATTTTATCCAGGATCACTTTTTTGCAAAAGCCAGATTCACATTTTATTTTAATTAGCCCCTACAGTCTTGTGTGTTGGACAAGCACAGATTTCAAAAATAAATTTAAATATACACTGAATTCTTATCCATTGGAATAAAAAAAGTAGAAGAGAGAGAGCTCATTGGGTATACATTCTTGGCATGTTTTCCATGGATGATACCATTATGAATTCAAACGTTAAACGACTGCCTCCAAAATCAGAATAAGATGTTGCATAAGAACCATTTCCTAACCATTTCCTACCTTCACTATCTATTTGGAATTTGCCAACTCAAAGGCCTTGAAAACAGGTATGCGAACATTTGAGGCTAAGAAAACTGGGAGTGGTAGGCTAATGGCTACCTTAAAAGTACATGCTCCCTTCTAAAGAGTTGGACTTGAAATCCAGCATTTTAAAATACTGTGCTGGTCAAACAAAACTGTAGGCAGAATTCATATAAGCCATGAGTGTGAAACCTCTAAACTACTGCAATAATTCAATTTTTAAAAACCAGAGATCACAATACTTGGGTCTTTGCAGATTAAATAGCTCAGTGCCCGGTATACCTCTAGAAACGAACAAG
The DNA here is from genome assembly GCF_000164805.1 of Carlito syrichta. Lineage (NCBI taxonomy): Eukaryota > Metazoa > Chordata > Mammalia > Primates > Tarsiidae > Carlito > Carlito syrichta. The sequence continues at coordinate 653,822 of NW_007260476.1, forward strand.
TGTCCAAATGCTTGCTTAATTAAGAATATAAAACAAAAGCTCTTCAAATACTATCTTTCAGCAGGATATAAGGAACAGGCTAATCACCAAATGATCAGTAACATTAATGAATGTGTTGTGGAATTTTGTGTTGGTGCTGTGCTGGACCAGGCTTACAGAGGCTTGGAAGAGCCACTGGTGTTACCTCTTTCAAGCTGCATTTAATGACATCAGATTGGTAGGTATAATCAGCCACAGCCACAGTACTTATGCCTCAAATATCAGTAAACACTAAAAAGCAGAGCCCTTTTTCTTTCATGGAAGATAATTTTAAACATTCACCAGCATAATATTGGATTACATCGTGGTCCACGATGTAATATATTCATTTGTTCAATTACAAACACATAAAAAGTTTAATTAATGACACTACCTTTTAAAACACACAAAGAAAAATTTAACTAATGAGGACAAATTCAATACAACAGACTAATTTACCATAAATTTTAATAACACCTGTAAAAAGTAAATGTTTAAACTGTATATAGCAAAAAACTATATAAAGTGGAATGCTTTATAAGAATTTTTGTAATACTTCAAAAGCATCTTCAATTTAAAACATATAATATTAATACCCTTATTTACTTCAGAAGTTTTTTTAAAGCCTTAGTGAATAAAATATGCAGATTTCATCAAATTATGAAAGGAACTGAAATGATTAACTTTTTTAGGCATGTAACTTGGTCAGAATTTAAAAATATTAAAAAAGAATCTACTTGTACACAAACACATTTGCATTTTAATCAAAAAATAAAACATTTGTTCCCCAGAGCAAAAGCTGTCACTAGCTTTGCCTCCATATGCTTTGCATCTAAAGTGTAGGTTTGGTGCAGGGATTATAAGAGATAACATATGAAAAGCATTCAGCAAATGTGATACACTGAAAGGGTTTAATAAACCACACCTTTTTATACCACTACTACCATTATTCTGAAGTAGTTGATGTTGAAAAGTTTACAATTTCAGTTTTTCCCACCAAACAAACATAGAAATTCAGGGAGTGGTATGTTTACCCTACAAGTAAATACTATTCCAGAAATATACACATTTAAAATGTAGTGGCTCTCAAAATGTGGTCTGGAAAAACTTGAGGGCTGTGCAAGGTCAAACTATTTTCATAGTAAAATTAAGATGTTATACGCCTTTTCACTCTCGTGCTTTCACAAGTGCAGAGTAGAGTTTTCCAGTGCCTGTAGGCTATGTGATATTTAAAAAATTGGAATGCAAAAGCAGTATGAGAATCTCACTGCTTTTATTAAGTCAGTTATTTTTTAAAATGCACAGAATGCAGAACAATTCTCTTTTCACAAGTTTTTGTTTCAGAAAAGTTATTTTTCATCAAAAAATATTATTTACGTTAGCAATTAATGAATTTATTATTGTTATATTTAAATGAATAAACATGCTTTTAAAAATTTCAGTACTAATTTTTAACACAGCAAATTAGAGCGATACAAGTTATGTAAACAAAAGTTCTTTGGGGATCTTCCAACAACTTTTAAGAGTTATAGTCCTGGCTGGGCTCGGTGGCTCAGCTTGTGATCCCAGCACTTTGGGAGGCCAACGCAAGTGGATAGCCTAAGCCCACGGGTTTGAGACTAGCCCGGGCAACTTGGCAAGACTTCATCTCTACAATAAAGAAAAAATTCTGTGCGTGGTAGCACGCACCTATAGTTCCGGCTACTTGGAAGGCTGAGGAGGAAGGATCACCGGAGCCCAGCAGGTCAATGCTCGGAGGGCCGTGAGCATGCCACTGCACTCCAGCCTGGGCAACCGAGTGAGACTCCAACTCAAAAAAAAAAAAAAAAAAAAGTTACAGTCCTGAGGCAAAATTGCTTCAGAGCTGTTTACAGTGGTAAAAGTGGCAGCCACTTCACCCTCCATGTTGCCAAGTGACAAGAACAATACCAAAGGTGGAGGGCAGGGAACCTCAGAGCACTGATCATGCTTTTCAATTGAACAGAAAGGATTATTTTAAGAAAGAAAGTCAAAATTTAATCTGTACTTTCATAAAAACAGAATAAAATAGTCTCTATTTCAAAAAATGGGGGGGATGCCCTTAAACTATGTCAGCAGAGTTTGCCACTCTAAAAGACAAACCTCTTTCCTGAACGAGACAGAACAATAAAGATATGATCCAACCAGTAAGCCAGTAAATTTAAGTCTTCAGCCTTGTCACTTTCCAGGATTTTTTCTCCTTTCTAGTACTCAACATTAATTTTAATGGTGCATTTGAACTAGAAACAAATAAAAAATAGAAATCTAATGAAAGTTGACTTTCCTTAACAATAAACAGTAAAAACCATGGGAAAGACCACTTTAAAAGCTGGATTTCTTCTTTTACAATCTGTTTTTTACTTTTCAGAGACAAAGTCTTGTTCTGTCCCCCAACCTAGGGTGCAGTAATGGGGTCATATGGCACAGTGTAGCCTCAAACTCTGGGCTCAAGAGATCCTTCCACCTCAACATCCTGAGGTAGCTAGGATTATAGGAGTGTGCCACCACATCCAGCTTGGATCTTTTCTTAAACTAAATATTTCTACTTTAAAGCACTCATTTAAAGTCAGTAAGAGCGCCCATTTAATTATAAACTTCAAGATTCACCCAGAAAAAAAAAAGTCTTTAAAATTATTTTCATAACAACTGTTTAATTTACTTCTCAGATGGAAAGCCTGGCAAGTTATTTGGGCTTTACCTACAATTATATAACTTTGTACATATGAATTAATTGGGACCCAATACAATCTAAACAGAAATTAAAAGACATTTTCCCCCCATGTAAAAGAGGTTGAGGAAGTCCCCCAAAACCTACATCAACACATACTTGGACCTGTGCAGCATTCATTTAATTCTAAAAGGAGAGGGACACTACTCTTTAGAAAGGGGGCTCTGGGATTTTCCAGTCATCCTGCCTATCCAAATGGTTCAGATAAACCATACTTTCAGCTAGACATGCACTGGACAGCAATGTTTAAACAAGTCTAAAACATTTCAGATTTCAAAATACTGTAACTAGCTTAGGCATCATTGCAAAAGGCATTCAACATAAACAATAAACAAATGTTTGAGGAAACTGATATTCACCTTTGTTAATACCAAAGCTTTTAAAAAAGTTTTAATAATTTTAAGATAAAACTTTTCAAACAGGTATACATATTTGTGTATGCAATAATATCTTTTCTTCATGACCCAGAGGCATAATGAAGGACTATTATCAGAAGATGATGTACTATATTCAGTATTATCCTCTAGGCTTGCCGTCCCTATGCTAAATGGTCTTGGCCAGTGTATGCGCCTCAGTTTCTTCAGTCTCCTTCCTTTCAAGTCATCCCTTCCTAAATTGCTAATATGCTATGAGCTGGGAAATAAAATAGTCAAAATTATTAAAATTTTACATAAAAGCAAATGCATGAGCTCTAATACACAAACTTTGTGAATTATGTAGGCTGCCCAGAGGCATTTTTTAAAAAACGATTCCAAGTTTCTCAGTTGTGCACTGTTCTGATGAGATTGCAAGGTTATCTCTAGATAAATGAGGCATTACTGTACATAAATAAACAAGTTCATCAGAATATTAACAAAAAAGATATAACTAAATTTACTATCTTTGCGTTTAAACAAAGTATTCCATAACTTTAAGGTAACATTGGGTTCCAGTTTCTTTCTCCCCCAAAACAAACATAAACAAATGTCCTATAGATAATATCAGTTTGTCCAAAAAAAAAAAAAAAATGAGGTGCAATCATATCACAGTTAATGCACGTCTACTTCCAATACATTCGAAGACATTTAAAAAAAAAAATCAATAGTTAAAATAGGCCTTTTGCAGTCTGAGAATTCAAGATACTTAGAAAAATCTGTAAATACACATACATGCAAATTCTTCATATATACAAATTTCACAAAATTAAGAAGTTGCAAAGAAATTAGAAGGATTATGGTAAATCTAACAAGCTACATTTAAATGCTTTACCATTGACATATTCCTGAATATAGCAGTCATAGTAGTTTTAATAATAAATTTTCTACATGGCCTTTTTATAAAAAGTTAATCACTAGAAGTCTTTTAAGAATTCAAGATGTTCTCAATTCACTACTCATATTTAAGGCCACTTTGGTAAAGGCATTGCAGCAAGAACACAAAAACAATAGCATATTTTCTAATATTTATTTTTTTCACCTGCAAACTGTAGCAAAACATGATCAGCTTTATTATGCAGACAGTATCCCTCTACATTTTTAAAGAATTTAGGCATGTATAAATAGAAGAGCTCTTTAGAAAGGAAAAATTCAAGAATGAATAAAACCTTCCAATTTTGATTTTGTAACTTTCCAGTAGCAACGGTTAAAATGATTTAGGTCATTCATTCCAAGATATATGACACAGCACCTTAAAAGTGGCTGATCTATTTCCCCAGTAACATTTCTCACATAACAATGTGTTAAAGTTACAAATACTGATATGCACAAATAGCTAATTTCTAAGAAAAATATGTACAGTACTGCAGCATAATGAATGTGGTATCTGCAATAACTTAACATTAGCCAATTTTTAATATACATGATACCGCTACCTTTTTCTGCCAATTCACAGGTTAAAAGGTGTTACTGGAGCCCTCGGTTTTGCACATATTACCTGGTGTTTAATACACAATGCAGGCTTTTTAAAGACTTCTCTTGTGTTTAAAGCTAAGATCAGTGAAACAAGACAACAGTGCAAGAGGTGGAGAGATGTAATGTGACCACATAAAAGTTCGTTCCAGTAAAGTGTCTATATAAGGCTATAAGAAAGGATTGGTTGATGAGCTTCCTGTTGGAAACTGTCCTGTCGGTGCACCAGTCTAAAGGAAAACATAAGACAAATAAATTAACAGACAAATAAAAGTGATGGGTGTACAAAATAAAAACATTAAACTGCATTTAACTTAATCTGATTTAATTAAACTTTTAAACTTAGATTTTATTAAGGCAAGGTTTATTCAGTTATTGGCAACATGGTACATAAAACTATTATGTGTCAGGCACTGGCCTTGTCTTTCAGACAACTCTCATAATAGATTCTAAGAAGGGACTTGGCCCTGAAAGAAAAGCACTTGTGATTCAAACAAAATCTTCTTTCACAATGCTCACTATTCCCACAGCCTTTCATGAAGTACTACTTTGACAAGAAATCAGGTATGTTTTGTGTCATAAAATAGCTTATTTGCTGTCAATGCTTTGATTTGCAACTAATTTTTTTTAAAGGTCAGAAAAAGATCATGCATGATGGCTCTGTCTCAATTTGTATGTCACATCAACAGAATATCAAACAGTATCTAGGAGTATTAATTAACATCCTGTTATTGTTAATTTGAAAATAAAATGCAACTTATAAAAGTGCTTAAAATTCACTTTTACTTACCATAAAAGGATTACTAGATACCCCAGTAGCTGCAACTTGACCAAAAGGGGTTACCACTGGCTTTGTTTGTCCAAATGCTGCAAAACCTGCACCTTGTTAAAAAAGAACCACCAATTATAACCTATACTTTCAAGAGACAATCTGATACTTACAAAGCCTCACAGCATTCAGAGAAATTCCTACCAGAGCAGCAAAAATAAAATATAAAGGTTAAACTGTTAAGTTTCATGCTCTCTCATATACCAGAGACGAACGTCTTGTGGCATGTCTTAAAAGAATTTTCATTTGGCTCTCTTCAGAAGATTAATTCCAACATTCTTAGGGCTTAATTAACAGACAAGCTGGTGACTATTTGGGAGGGGCTATACAAACAACACTATGATTTTTATGTGAATGTCACATTATTTCTTAGGAAATATTTTATTACTTATGGCTCTTTCATGGTACATATTTTCAAATTTTTAAATAACCACTGACTTTTAGAAAGGAAAACATGTAGTTGTAATTCAAGAATAATCTTCAGATCTGTGGACTTCAAACGTTAGCAAATGAGAGAAACGGTTTTAAAAAATGGTCCAGTGAATCTCTTTCTAAAAACAAACAACAAACTCCAATTACAGTATAGTACATATGTAAATTAGAAAAAAAATTAGTATCTCTCTCTCTCTCTCTCTCTCTCTCTCTCTCTCTCACACACACACACACACACACACACACAATCTTTACATAAAAAAACACACAAGGAACATATTTAAGATTAGAGGAAAAAAATATTCTTGGTTTATAAAGTCTTGTTTTAAAATCAAGAGGCATATTAGAACATGTAAGATTAATTAATAAGAAAGACAATAGAGATTCCAAGAATGAAGGCATACTCTTTAGACTGTCATGGATTTCTCCTAAAACTATAATTTGGTCACAAGAACTTACAAAACCAGTCAGTTTTCTAAGGCCCAAATCACCAAAATCTTCTATTTTTGTGTAGTAAACACTTAGTACACAATACCACAGCATTCTTTGGAAAATTCTTTGTGCCCAAGCACATAACATTATATTTTATTTTTATTTATTTGTCTGTTTGTTTTTAATTGAAGTCTCACTCCGTCGCCCAGGTTGGAGTGCACACTCATGGCCACCCCAGCATCTACCTGCTGGGCTCTGGCGATCCTTCCACCTCAGCCTTCCAAGTAGCCAAAACTACAGACATGCACTACCACCCCCAGCTAATTTTTTAATTTATTCTAGGGATGAGGTCTTGCCACGTTGCCCAGGCAGGTCTCCACCTCCCAAATTGCTGGGATTACAGGCTGAGCCACCGAGCCTGGTCTAACAAATTTTTTTTTAAAAACATACCTGAAATGGGCTTACAGCAAGCCAGTGTTAGATCTTACCATTAGGCTGTTGAGAAAAAGCTGTTTGTTGAGGGAAAGCTGCTTGGGCTGGGAAAGCAGGCTGCTGGAAGCTGCCGCTAAAGCTGGTGGGAAGACTATAGGGAGCAGGGGTGCCGAACCCCGTAGGCATGCTCATGGACGCAGTGCCAAAGGTTGCCGCTGAGAGGAGAAAAGAAAGGCTGATCAGTTACATACAAAAGGGTGTGCTCATTTCTCATACTCAACATTGTAGAAAAGACATCATTTACCGGGAAAAACATTAAGATGTACAATAAAGGCATTTTAGCAACGAGTTTTAGCACTATGTAGTTTAACATAATCTGTTCCTGTAAAATCCAACAACCAGAATGAAAACTACTAAAGCTGTCATCTAAAATCTCAAGAAAAGTTCTCAAATTATATAAAGTTCAAGTCTAAACAGTAATCTGCTTTCTAAAGCCCATCAGCATGTGATTCACATATATACCAGTATACACTTTTGTTTTCAATTTTGCTTTGCTATACAGTAAAATAGTAGCCAAAACTTTAATTTTATCTACTGAAGTATTTGCTATAATACAATACATGTGTTTCTGGGGCGAAAAAAAACTTTAAAACCTCTGCAACATTGTTCACTAAAAATAACAGGACTTAAAGGACAAACAGTAAAGTAAAAGGCAGATCACTCAGAACCTATGCAGCTTTGTAGCTAGAGCCACAGAGAGAGTGATTCTACTAACAGCACTTAACACAATTAAAAGGATATGCTAAGTTCCTATTAAATCAATTATATATATATTTTTCCATCTTTTCTGAATAGTAAGCAAAGACAGCTCTGGAAGAGGGCTGAAGGAAGGTTAAGGCTACTGGGCTATGGAAATTCATGTGAAATGCACAAAGATTAGAAAATAAGTGCAATAAGCGCTCTTAGAAGAGGTAAACAATGAATGGTAAATGGGCATGATGTTCAATACTATTGTACTCCTCCTTGGCACGTCATGTCTAGTTGCTATTACTTGTTGGACAGAGCATTATACTTGGGGGAAGTTAGTATGTGAACCGCTGCTATGTATGTAGTATGCTGTCATCACTCCCCCATCGACTCATCATTCCTGAACTAATGTGCACTATAGAAACACATACAGTAGCAAAAGTGTTATTTTTTATTAGTGAATAATAAAATCAGAAACTTCCAACTACATGTTCTAGGAAGGGTGTCAGTGAAATACGAGTCATAATGTTGCTTTCATATAAACTAGTAATCACATAATAAAAATATTTTTAGCACAATGCTACAAAAAAGTCACAGTTCATTGAACTTCCTGATTTAAACAATTTACCAACTTGATCACTAATTTAAAACACAAATTAAATACTAAAAAATGTTACATAGAATTACATCTCTTATTTTTAAAAAGGCTGAAAGCAAGATATTGATGTTAACCAAAGTAATCCTCATAAGTTGTAATGTTTGTAACAATGCAATTTTGCACTTAATTAGAATATCAAACTTCTTAGAAATGACTGTTTTATTATTAATGAAAAAGGAAGGAAAAACAGGGCACTGGGAAGCAAGTGAATTAAATAATAAGCACACTGCAAGGGAAACAGGGAGGGTTTCATAACAGACAACAATGCATTGACATAACTTTGGCAAATCACTTTAGGAAAGCACTAAAAAGCAAAACTTGGATACGGCTGAGCAAAACCAAACTCCATGGAATAAGGTGGTAAAATGGTTTGTTATATCAAAAAGGCATCACTCAAAGAAAAAGAATCAAAACAGCTATTAACATTCTAATGTGACCATGGAGGTAAGCAGTAATGCTTTTCAGCATCAACACATAAATCACTACAAAAGATTTTAATGTCATTTTAAATTCAATGTAATCCCAAAGCCACACATCCATGCCCACTCCATTGTAAAACATGGAAAAACTTAATTCCACATGCAGGGATCCAAAACAGTAGCAGAAGCTTCCACAAGCAGGTAGACAAATTGCCACACAAATCTACATATTAGTTGTGGCCACCTACCAAAATGAGCGTGAGGAAACACTTGAGAATGCATTGCTCCAGAAAGGCCTTATGGAAAGCCATAAAAAGACCAATGTCAATTCATGTATTGGTAACTACTGTTAAAATAAATTAGTTTCATTAAAAAGTTCTAAAATTAGAATGTACTGTTGCCAAGCAGGTAGCATAATATATAATAAAAACACATTCACAAAATAAGGCTTTTCAATTCTTATTATGAACTATATTCGTGACACTTACAAAATTTATATTGTTCTAAATAAAGGGAATAGAATTAGAATAATAACACCAACAAACTCCTTTTTTAAAAAAATAAGCACAAACTTTTTTCTAATATGAAGACACAACTAAATTAATAAAAAATGCTTTTCAGGCATCATAAGCTACATCTGAAAATGCTATTCATAGGATCATCTAAAACTATCTATCATCTACATTTAGCATAAAAACTTCAAGTTTTGGGAGACAGCACCTGAACAATGCTAGACTGTCTTATTTACAACCTGGTACATTAATTAGAAATACATAACGATAATGCAAGTGAACGAATTAAGTAATGAAGGGAAGTTATTAAATATTCTAGTTCATTCGAAAGGTGAACAGTACTTTCAGCTTAAAATATAATGGCGAAGAGAAGGAAAAAATGCTTCTTGTGCAGATCTTACTTACCTGGAGTGTTTGAGGACAGAGACGTTAATATATGTAATTAATAGAAAGTAAACTTAAATTGTTAAATACTAGAACCTTTTGTTTTAACAATTTGAAGTGGGACTGTGTCTAAAATATATTTCCATGCATTTTAAATTAGAATACATTTAAAGTGAGCATCAATTTTGGGAACCAGAGTGATTAAGAGACTGAGTGGCTCTGAGTTTTGGTTCTGTCATTTCCTAGCTGCAGGATATTTCTTTATGTCTATAAGCCTCAGTTTCCTCATTTGCAACTGGGGGAAAGGGATGGACTGATGAAGATAATAGTACCTACTTCACAAAGCTTCTGTGAAGATTAAATGTAACAGTAAATTCAAGTGCTGTGTAGTAAATATTCAATGAATGTATTTTTCTTGCTAACTTAAAAAGACGTCACTGGGTTCTGAATACAACAAAAGGTTAATCGAGGAAGAAGCTTCTGTGAAAAAATAAATCTGGTAATTTTACATTTATCTCCTGTATTAGAGCACCTTAAAGGCTCTGAGAAGTCCTGCATTACTAAAAATTGGTGTTTATTCCAACATTTTCCATGTATATTTATACACAGACCCCTTTCCCATGGACTATTGCTAACATATCAGGAGACACATTACACAAAATATACTGGCAAAAACGAACTTTCAGTCAATGGTGACTGTTAACCAATATTAGCCACTACACCTCATATCTACAACAAGGATGTCACCCAAACTCTGGCCCCCAACTACTATAAACTGTTTTTAGACTTTTTAGATTTTTTGAGATGTAATTCACATAATTCACTCATTCAAAGTAAAGAATTCAATTTTTTTTTTTTTTTGAGTTGGAGTCTCACTCTGTCGCCTAGACAGGAGTGCAGTGGCCGCTCCTGGCCACCACAACCTCGACCTGCTGGGCTCCGGCGATCCTTCCACCTCAGCCTTCCAAATAGCTGGAACTACAGGCGCACGCTACCATGCCCAGCTGATTTTTTCTGATGTATTGTGGAGATGAGGTCTCGCCAAGTTGCCCAGATGGGTCTCGAACCCGCAGACTCAGGCAATTCACTCACCTCAGTCTCCCAAAGCGTGGGATTACAGGCTGAGTCACCAAGTCTGGCAGAATTCAATTTTTAAAAAATATATTCATAGCATTGTACAACCATAATAATCTAATTTTAGAATATTTTCATCACCCTTTAAAAGAAATCCCATACCTGTCAGCAGTTACTCCCCATGTTGTCCCACCATATCAGTCCCCAGCAACAACTAATCTACTGTTTCTTTCCCATCTGGACACTTCATACAAGTGGAACCATAAATATGTGGCTTTTTATGACCAGCTTCTTTTACTTGGCATAATGTTTTCAAGGTTCATCCATGTTGTAGCATGTTATCAATACTTCATACATTTCATTATCAAATAATATCCCACCATATGATTAGTCAACATTTGGTTTCATCAGTTGATGGACATTTGAGTAGTTCCCACTTCTTGGGTATTATAAATAATTATGCTATAAACATTTGTGTACAAGTTTTTGTGCAGATGTATTATTTCATTCTTCTTAAGTATATTCCAAATAGTGGAACTGCTAGGTAATGTTGTAACTCTTTGATAATATTTTGGAAAAACTACCAAACTGTTTACAAAAGGGGTTATACTATTTTACATTCCCACAAGCAATATACGAGATTCCTAATTTCTCTACTTCCACACTAATGTTTGTTATTGTTTAATCTTTTATTGACCATCTGTATATCTTTTTGGAGAAATGCCTATTCAAATCTTTTGCCCATTTTAAAATTGGGTTGTCTTTTTATTACTGAGTTATAAGAGTTCTTTATATATTTAAAATACAAGTCCCTTATCAGATGTATTATTTGCAAATATTTTCTCCAGATTATTATAAAGTTTGATTTTTTGTTATGTTACCTTTTACAACTTTCCTGTCTCTTTTTTTAAATTACACAATTGATACTTTTCACTTCTGGTTGCTTTTCAAAAGCAATTACAGAATACTAAATGTTAGAGAAATTAAAAATATTAAGAGTAAATGGGGTGAGAGAGCATAGGAGAGTAAATCAGCAGATCTATAAACAAAATATGTCCTACATAGGTCAATGTAACTTTCTACTTAGGTTTTTTCTTTGCTTTTCCTTGCCTACTCTCATCCCTTGTTTGTATTAATCCTCATGTCCAGAGTACACTAGATAGGTGAGGTGAAACTTCTGAGTATTTAGATATAAACAAGGAATAGTACATAATACCAATTTATGTTTCATCAATGTAAAAGTATAAATATACAGTCAATTTGAACTGGAATGGAAACTGCTGGTTTAGATGCATTCCGGGTACTAATATCAGATCAGCCATTACTTAATTGTGAACCCTGATGGCAAATCCATTAACATCTTTGCAAATCAGTTTCCACAAGGTAATGATACAAGAATGTGAAGCCTCAATTATATCCAGTGAAATATTTCTGCATTTCTACAAGTTTATCTCCTTGGAAGAAAAAAAATTAAATCATTCAATCATTAAAATAAATGTTAGAAAATAAAGTCTATCCATTTAGTGACAAAGGAGAAATTTAAGAGCTATAAAAGAATTTCCTAATAATGAAAACTTATTTTTCTCCATTAATTAGATTTAAGGACTCTGGGAGAAAAAAATGCTAAATATCATAGAATCCTAAAATTAAAAGGTCTTAAGCCATATTGGCTAATCTCCTAATGTTCACACATAATATGGTTTAAAAACACTTAAAGCCCTAAAGTTTCATGAATCCAGAAAAAATGATTACTTAAATGTGTATTTTCAGAATACAATAAGCCAGCATGTTGGAAAGGCTGAGGTGGGAGAATCACTTGAGCCCAGGAATTTAAGGTCAGGTTGAATAACATAGCAAAACCTCGTCTCTACAAAAACACCAAAAAATTAGCTGGGCATAATGGCACGTGCCTGTAGTCCCAGCTACTTGGGAGGTGAGGCATAAGGATTGCCTGAGCCCAGGAGGTCGAGATTGCAGTGAGCCATGATGGTGCTACTTGCACTCCAGTCTGGGCAACAGAGTGAAACTCTGACATACACACACACACACAGGAATAAATATATTGATAAAACTTTCCAATTTCATATAGAACTTTTATTATGTAATACTCTCAGAAACTACCTCAAAATGTAATTTTACAATAGTAACATATTTTGAGGGCAACAAAAATCCCTAAAGAATTAAAATTAGGCCTGGCTGACTTGGTGGCTCACTCTGTAATCCCAGCGCTTTGGGAGACTGAGGCGAGTGGATTGCCTGAACCTGAGGGTTCGAGGCCAGCCCAGGGAACTTGGCAAGTCTTCGTCTCTACAGTAAATAAAAAAATTAGCCAGGCGTAGTAGCGTGCACCTGTAGTTCCAGCTATTTGGAAGGGTAAGATGGAAGGATCACCAGAGACCAGCAGGTTGACGCTGGGGTGGCTGTGAGCCTGCCACTGCCCTCTAGCCTGGGTGAAGGAGTGAGACTCCAACACAAAAAAATTAAAAAATAACTAAAATAAAAGAATTAAAATTAATTTTGATGGTATAAAACATTGGAAATTTCTAAGCATAGTGTATCTCTCAAAGTATTGTTGCTATTTCAGGTTCAACAGAAGCATATGAAGATAATATTTACTTTGATGTAGTCAATTCAGTAACAGCCTAATAAAGGTGATCAATTCAACATGGCTTATAATAGAAAAACATTTGACCTTGAAATAAAAATGTATGGCACAGTAGATTTACCTTCCTAACTCATTTTTGTTAGGCTAATAGATTATACCTAAACATCTTATGTTATTTTATGTCTTATATAGATTCGACTTTTGAAAGGCTTTATTTATTCTAAACAGAATAAACAAAACAAACAAAACAAAACAAAACAGAAGTCCTTAACTCTGATGATAGAATCAACTCAGAGGTACAATCATGAGAGGAAAATAATAAGTCTAGTTTATTGAGTATATACAGCGATGCAAAGATCACACAGGATGATATACATCATCTAATTTCACAACAACCCTGCCAGTAAGAGGATATTGTTCACATTCTATAAAAAAGGTTAATAGCAGAGCTCAGAGGAGCTAGTTCAAACCATTAACCTCAGTCAAGGTGTAATTTGAGTTTCCATTTCTCAGTTCTTAATTGAAGTTACAATATCTGTAAAACCTCAACAGCACCCTATGAATGACTTTAAGTCAAAATAATATGCTAAGAAACAGCAACATTGTACACACCACAACTGATGAAGAGATAGTACAAAAGGAAATTTAAAAGGGATTATACAACTGCAAAAATGTGGAATTAACCTAAATAGCCATCAGCCAATTGGTGGATAATGAAAATGTGGTATATGTACACTATGGAATACTATACAGCTATAAAAAATAATGTCTTTTGCAGCAACTTGGATGGAATTGAAGAACATTATCATAAGTGAACTAACTTAGGAACAGAAAACCAAGCACTGCAGGTTCTTACTTATAAGATCGCCAAGACATAGAGAATGGTGTAATGGACACTGGAGACTCAGAAAGGGGGGAGTGGGGGAAGGAGTGGAGGGATGAAAAGTCACCTATCAGGTACCATGTAGACATGTAGGGGTGGTGGGAACACTTAAAGCCCAGACCAAAAACAATATATCCTAAAGCTGAAATTTAAAAAACAGTAATAATCTCTTAGGTACACTTGAATTAAGACAAAACATTTTTTTAAAAGTTACATTTAGTGAGAAATCCAAATACTTATCAAACACTTATTATGTTAAATACCAACAAATTATGAGTGAACATACTTACGTGAAAATAGTATAGTCCAAATTCTTTTTTTTTTGAGTTGGAGTCTCACTCTGTCACCCAGACTGGAGTGCAGTGGCCGCTCCCAGCCACCGCAGCCTCGACCTGTTGGGCTCCGGCAATCCTTCCACCTCAGCCTTCCAAATAGCTGGAATTACAGGCATGCGCTACCACGCCCGGCTGATTTTTTTTTTGATTTATTGTAGAGATGAAGTCTTGCTGCCCAGGCGGGTCTCGAGCCCGCGGGCTCAGGCAATCCACTCACCTCAGCCTCCCAAAAGTGCGGGATTACAAGCTGAGCCACCGAGCCCGGCTAGTCCAAATTCTTAATACCATAATTCTTAATCTTTCCAAAGACAAAGAGATTTACTAATAATTATTAATTCTTATTGGTTTAATTTGATTGTAATATTACAAGTACTACTATCTCAAGATTTCATATCAACATTTGCTTTAATTGGTGTTTTAGGTTTCAGTTCTAAAATTATTGCTACATATACTCCAAAACAAAGTTTACAGACTCTAAATTCAATGGATATCCTGCCGTACCACATGTACTTGCTGATATTCCAAGGTGATGACAAATAGCTCTGGTGCTCAGGGCAATAAAATAAAATTGAGCTGGGCTCGGTGGCTCAGCCTGTAATCCTGCGCCTTGGGAGGCTGAGGTGAGTGAATTGCCTGAGCCCGTGGGTTCGAGACCCGCCTGGGCAACTTGGTGAGACCTCATCTCTACAATAAATCAAAAAATTAGCCGGGTGTGGTAGTGCGCGCCTGTAGTTCCAGCTACTTGGAAGGCTGAGGAGGAAGGATCGCCAAAGCCCAGCAGGTCGAGGCTGCAGTGGCCAGGAGTGGCCACCATACTCCAGTCTGGGCGACAGAGTGAGACTCCAACTCAAAAAAATAAATAGATAAGTAAAAGTCAAAGAAGTATACAATATGAGAAAGATGTGACTGGCTTGCAATATGAATCAAAAATAAAAAAAGAGATAAAGCAAATTATCAAAAGAGAAAATATTCATCCAATTCCCATAATTTAAAAAATGTTAACACTCTGAAAGAGGTACTCATTAGAAAAAGACCTAATTATTAAGAACTCAGGCAACAATTTCATCTGACGCTATCTCATGGAGAAAAAAAATTTCTTATAAAATTGTTCTATTAAGAGTGAATAGTTATAACCAGTAATTCTGAAACTATAAATTGTATGTGTAATCTTAAGAAAGCCTCAACTCCATGGTTAGGCTTCCCTACTTGAAAATGAAAGCTTTAACTGAGGAGAGTGGATGCTAGGTGACAATTTATAGGGTTCTTCGCAACTCTTAATTTCCAGGATTTTTTTTAAAAATTCAGCTAGTATTTGTCTTTATGGACAACTAACTCTTCTAACTACTTGCTATTTGCTTCATAGAAACATAAGAAAAAGGCCTCATTTTCTGATGTTCTTCACACAGTATCTTTGTGATAAATACCTTCCCCAAAGCTTACTGTTTCATAATCTATCTTTTTCTTACCTGTTGCTCCTCTGGCATTGGTCTGAAATGGATTTGTAGAAGATGCCACAGAAGGACCAGCAGCAGCAACAAAGGGATTTGTGGAAGGCGTAGCTTTAAAAAATTATAAAATATGCTATAAAATCCTAATACATTTTGTACTGAAAATTTAAAATATTTTTCACTATATTTATCAAGATAGAGAACTTGAGGTTTCTGATAATAAATTATTGAACTTTTGACTATCTTCCAGTATCCCTAAGAAAATGCTTATACAATATATATTTTGAGTCTTCATAAAAACCAATGTAAATACCAGAAGCACACACCTCCAAATGGAGCAGGCACACTTGAAGAAGCAGGCTGTGTCTGTGCAGAAGCACCCACTGGCACTGTTCCAAAAACGTTGCTGAAAACAAATATTCAAAGAGTTCATGTCAAAAAACAAAACAAAAACAAAAAAAGCAAGGGTAATCTATCTACGGGGTAGGTACAAAACGTGGAAATATTTAATACTTAACGTATCATGTATCACAGCATTGGTGCCAACACAGAAAATTAAGAAGGCATATTTAAGGGTAAAGTTTTAATAATATTAAAAATTGTTATTGCATCATTAAGAAAAGTCATGTGCCGGGCTTGGTGGCTCAGCCTGTAATCCTGCGCCTTTGGGAGGCTGAGGTGAGTGGATTGCCTGAGCCTGTGGGTTCGAGACCCGCCTGGGCAGCGAGACCTCATCTCTACAATAAATCAAAAAATCAGCCGGGCATGGTAGTGCGTGCCTGTAATCCCGGCTACTTGAAAGGCTGAGGCGGAAGGATCACCGGAGCCCAGCAGGTCGAGGCTGCGGTGGCCGGGAGCGGCCACTGCACTCCAGTCTGGGCGACAGAGTAAGACTCCAACTCAAAAAAAAAAGAAAAGTCATGTAAAAACTGAATCAAGACTACAAAAATAAAACTGAATGTGTGGTGGTGGAGAATAATATGACTATCAGATAACTACTAGTATAGTTTGGTGCCACTATCTTAATTTGTGCAAGTTTTACCTGCCATTGTTTTTACACCATCAATAAAAATGTCAATTAATGAAAGCCTAATAATGTCTCTGAATAATTATTTTTAAAGTTTTAACTTCATAGGGTCTCAGGTACGCCAAACAGTTCATGGACAACATTTTGCAAACCACTGGTGTACTGTAATTTGACATCAATAAGTCATTTTGAAATGTATAAATTGCCTATGCTTCCAGACTTTATGGCCACTGTTATAGTCCACTATTATATGTCTAATGTAGGCAAAAACAGATATAACCATCCCTAAATTTTATTCTTTGGAGTCAATTTTTCCCATCTGGCATACAGAAAATTTATTATCAAAAAGCCAAAATAGCTAGTGTTACAATCCTAACATTAATCTTTAGAAAAAGTATTAAAGAAAAATCAGATACAAGGATAACGAAAGAAAGAAGTAAAAACAATCCACAGGAATGGAAAACAGAGATGAATAAAATGCTGTATGGGTAAATCACCTGCACTTTTGGGTCTGTTTCCTTAACTCTAGAATAAAGTTAAGACTAGAAGAGGTTTTTTCTTTGTTGTTGTTGGTTTTTTTAGTGTAATATCCTTAAAATGTGTTAGACTTCCTGCTGACAAAAATTCTTCACAACAGATAGCTTTGAGCATAGTAACAGATGTGCTTATTTATAAACACCAATATGACACTGAAGAAACACTGAACTGATGCTGGGCTTTGGTGTAAACACTCTTAAAAGGTGTATTTACAACTAAGGCTACAACATGGTACTTTGTTCAGTCTTCGTGATTGAAAACTGTAACTTAAAAGTATATAATGTGACAACTAAATGGATTATCTGAGTACAATAACTGTCCATTTTGAGATGTTTATATACTCTTAAATACATTTTAGCGTTCAAGGATGAAAAGTTACAAAACCTCCAATTCAATGAACAGATCAAATTATGGCAATTATTCAAGGAGTATATTTTAATTAGCAAACTAAACTCAATTTCCTCAACTTTACAAACTATTTGAGAATTTTTATTTTATCCCAACACAGTCATTATTGAACCATATTATTATTCAGAGTTGGATAAAACAGATAAGCACAAAGCAGGAGTGCTGGCTAGGACAAGGTACCTGCTAGCATTACTTGTGGAAGTATACGCATTACTGGAGGTGGCTGCAGAACTGAAAACGCTGTCTAGCTCTGCCAGGGCTGCATACTTGTCTGAAGATGCACTTGACTGACTGGGAACTGAAACCACAGAACCAACAGGAGTTTTACCTGTGGTCCCAAAGCCACTTCCCTGATCACCACCTGAGAACAAACAAAAGCAAATACACCAAAAAGTTAAAGTTATACTTCCAATTTGTCCACCACATTTGCCATGAAACAGGTCAACAAAAGGATTTTGGAGCTAAGCATATAAATTGACAGGATTCTAGAGTCTTAATCTAATCTAGACAATACTGGACAAGATTAGTTGCTTTGTGGGAAAGACTGAATACTGTTTCTGTAACAAAAATTAAGACTCTGCACCAATAACATGCCTAGATTATGCATAATGAAGAAATTCTCAAAATGCTACGTAAAAATCTCCAAGACAGGTAGATCCCATTCAAGTAAATATACCATAAAATGCTAGGCCTAAAGTGAACAATCTATTAAAGGTATTATTCCCCAGGGCTCTCCATGAAAAAATAGAGACATTAATAACAGGAAACATTTATGGAGCACTTAATATGTGCTAGGCACTATTCTAAATGCCTCACATGCAATAATACAGATAACAACTCCATGAGTCCAATCCTATTTTTAACCTCATTTTGGAGAGAAAAAAAACTGGCACAGAGATCAGAAAGCAGAATCCAGTCTAGCACCAGACCCCTGCTGTTCACCACTGCAACATACATTTTTAGAGGCTACTAGCCTTAAGACCAAACTTAGGTATAAAAATATATGTAAAATGTATGGATTACAACACACACACACTCACCCACTCACTGCAAAATGTTAACAGAAAATAGTTCAAAATTGACTATGTTACAGAAATCACCAAATAACCCTCCACTAAGCTCTGTTAATGAAATTTCTTGGTCCTTTATGGCTATAGAGCAGTAAAGCATGCTCTCTAGGACAAAATAAAAGTTTTCTCAATTACTTTGTTTTAAAACTAAAAGTTTACAAATTAGTTTCTACGTTTTCAATTTTGTAGTTGATATTTCAGGGTCCAAAATGTGTCAAGTCAACATTCTACTCAAAATGTTAGTGCTGACACCATTTCTATACAAACTGAGCAAAGCATACCATCCTCAGATTTGAATAAATACAACCAAATTTAGAGCACTGTTTAAGATACACATTTGTATTGTTTTGTTTAAAGCTTGATACCTTGCCCAGCACTGAAGATATTGTCTAAATTAGCAAGTGCTGCATATTTGTCTGCTGTCTGTAATCCAGCTTTGTTCGTTGAAACTTTAGTAACAGCTGATGCTGTTTGATGACTCTGGGAAGTATTGAAGGTTCCAAAATCAGCACTGGAGGATTTGGGGAAGTTATCAAAATGAGCAAAATTAGCATTTACGGATCCAGCACTTCCACCTGTAACAAAATAAATAAAACCATTCAAATTTCTAGACTTTTCTCAACATTCTTTGGTAGATAATATGACCATTTCTTCCTAAAGTGTCCTATAAGTAATCTTACAACCTTAGTCAATGACTGGCAAATGGTTTTCAACTTACACTTGACTTTTAATCATTTGTTTAACAAGATTTTCAAAGGCCCTGTCAACATGTAAGATAACGTGTCTCTATGTTTATTATCAATCCTGGAGTGAAGCATAAAATTCATGGTGGAGTAACTCAATGCTTCCTGGTTTGAAATTCAGTTACTCTATAGAACATCCAACTATATACTATGAACTTTTTACTAGTTCTTCCTACACAGACTGCAAACAAGATGCAAAGTATCTTACTTGGACAATTTCAATCTTTTGTAGTTCCACAGCAACATGGTTTAAACAAATCCCAAGTATAGGGATTAACAATGTGTAAGATATCTGTTGAACTTTAGATTTACTTCACTTGAAGAGTTATTATTTAATTCCACATAACGTAATATGCACACAATACCATAATGTTTACAGTAATATCATGCCCTACCATATAGTTCAAAGCATAAAAAATAGTGTATAAAACATTATAGCAATGTTTGACTATGGTATATAACCTGCTAAATCTTTAGCCTGTTCTCCACCTAGAGACTTCCCTAAGTATTATCAAAAGACTAAAACCAGTATTACTGCATTTTTTGCTTTTGATCCTACACTTTTTAAGACTTAGTTTTTTATTTCTAAACCCTTAGTTGCAGCAATCAAAATAGCATATTTACAGTTATATGTTAAAATGACAGAAAAGGCACATAGATACTTTTATAACAATTAATGTACCCCTATTAAAAAATAATACAAACACTTTCTTCCAGTTTTTTAGACATCCTAAGACAAATATATACTAATAAAATTTATTTCAGGAATTTACTCTGGCTATTTTCAATTAATACCTAAGTAAAATATGTCTGTATTTCTATTTTTTATAAATATATATGTCTATTTCAAAGATGGTGATCTATCTACAACTAGCAGGAAAACAAAGTGCCTACTAAACTTTCAAAATTTGTACAAAGAATTTTATTTCAAATTATTAAAAACTGAATTATTATTAAACCAATTAACTTTTATTATATACTACTGTATTCTCTAACTCTAAATTTAGTTACAGAGAAAGGAGAGCAAAAGTGATTACGAAGGATTATCATTAAGTAATGAATAACAATATATAGTTGAAAAAGTCCGTGAAATATAGCAAAAACATACAAATTAGTAAAAGATGCCTACTTGACAACAGAACTTACTGTGAGTAGCCTGGAGAGGAAAAGCTGAAGTAAATTCACCAAAACTGCAGCTAGATGAAAGCATTCTAAATGCTGGACAGCCAGAAATTATGTAAATGATGAAAGTTAAAGAAAAAAAAAAAAAGAAAATTGAAAGAAAAGGCTTTAAGACAACACACAGAGTTAAAAGTTGAAAGAAATCAACCAAAGATCTAAACAAAGGTTCAATGAGTTTCTGAAAACAGTACATTTTATGGGAAGGTATTCAATGATTAAAGATCAATTCCTGCACAGAAAACTATTTCCAAATTTGATTAAAGTGATCATTAAATAAGCTACTCTTGACTAATGTCATTTAAAATGTTTTCTCAAGCTCGTTGCCCTGAAAATTATTTACATTTTTAGTTCTATGGAAGCAGTCAATTAGCTACCTTTATTCAGAGGTATAATGTCAGGCTAAATTAATGTGTTCTATGAACCTAAGAAATTGTTAGTACTTTAATACCTTTGTGCATGGGAGATTTAAGGATGGTTCATGTGCAGGAAAAGAAGGAGAATGGATGCTGTCAATTAGACAACATACCAAAAAGTACAGAAAAACAAATGAACATAGGAAAAAAGAAAAAAAAGAGTTCAGGTTTCCCCAGAGCTTTGCAAGATGGAACTATTTTAAAACCAGATAGTAGTAAAATTTAAGATTAGAGTAATTTTTCAAAACTACACTTAGTTTTGTTTGTTAAAGTAAACACTTAAGCACAATGCTGGAGAAGCTCTACCTGTAGTTTGGGGCTGAAAAGGAGAATGACTTGCTGTGGGGAAACCTCCAAAATTACTCGAACCACTAGACTGTCCAAATGCATCAAAGTTTGCAAAATCTGCATTTGCAGAATTCTGAGCTGTAAATGGTAAGGAACAACACATGTTAATGAATATGAAAACTGCAAACGAAAATACATGACAAATGAATTTAAGAATTTTATGAAAAGTTTCTATGTATCAAAATTCATTTATAGAATTTATAGAGAATACACTTAGAAATCAGATTTTACATCCCACCAGCATTTAAGTCAATTATTTCCAAAAACACTTTGTGCAATGATAAATCTGTACACAATATCCTGTGAATGAGTTGTACTATAAGAGTGACTCCATTAACAAAAGAAATTAGTTCAGAGCACTAAATACATTCATTACAGTAAGATAAACAAAGATGTACAACAAAACATTATGAAAAATTCACTGAGTTAAAATGGCAATTAGCTATGTGAATTTAAATAATCTAAATATAAAATAACAATATAAAGATGGCTTAATTACATAAATAAAGCATTCTGGGTTTTTTTTAATTACAAATATGTCCCACCATTTTCACATAAAAACAAAAAAATTTGTACAAGGACAAGGTCACCGAATTAACTGAAAATATTCACAGTCTATTGAAGCCTGCTATTTTAAACTCACATTAAAATTTAAGAAAAATTCTAAAAGAAAAATTCAAAAGTTTTTTTTTTTTCAAGACCAAAACAGATGTTGGATAAGGATTTTATAGAGGATATGATGAGAATGAGAAATGGCTGGTATTTGGGAAAGGGAATGTCAAGAGGCAAGAATGAAAAGCATGTCCACAGGATAGGGAAAAGTTAAATGTCATGAACACAGGAAAAAGAACCACTTAAAATGCTTTCACGCAGTTCTACTTCTAGGAAGTGTTTGTAAAGAAATAATCTTGTAAATGAGTATGGCTGTACCTAAATGCTAGAAAACATGTTTTTTATAATAGTGAAAAAATTAGAAACTCAAATGACCACCAATAAAGGATCACTTAAACATATTAAGGAATATTATGTAATGGAAAATAATGCAACCATTTTAAAAATGAAGCTTATAAAAAGGTAATTTGAGTAATCATTTGCAAATAAGCAAGAACCTGAAGCTAAAAAACAACTACTCTCAGGGAACCTGACTTTTAGTTAGCCTACATGACTATTATACTACTTCCCCATACTCCATTTCCACCACACACTGGAATAAGACAAAACAGTTAAGACCTTCTATCAATATGATAAAAATGTAGATTTTTTCCCTTTTCAACATATTCTACAATCAAATAATGGATATTGTTTTCAAAGAGCATTTTAATAAAGCTAATGAAAGCATGAGTGCAATCCTGGTACAAATTAAGCCTGTGGAGATGTAGTGATTTGCACTTTTTTTTTTTGGCTGACATGGCTACAAAAAAAAAAATGCAACATTAATTTCCTTACCTGTGAACACTCACAAATTGCATTTAAAGACAGACACACAGGAAAAAAAATGAAATATGTTGGAAATCTACAAAGGAGTTTGGTAGATACTTATCAGTAATTTCAATAAATCTAAAGTGGGGATAAAACCAGAATTATTCATAAACCACAGAAGTTTCACTCTATATTAATTAGCACTTCACCAACTCTTTTTACCAGCATTGAAATGCAAGAGGTGGGAACAAAAAGCGAGACCCCTTGTCTAGTAAGAGGGAGAAATGGCTTCCTTTCTGGAGGGTGAAGAGAAGAGGCACTCCAGGTTTTCTAAACTTTTGCAGCTCTGCTAATGTAGGACAAGGGAAACCTACCATCGCCCCAACAATTTAAGCTTCCCAATTTCTTACCATTCTCAGTACAACTTTTCCTAAAAGAGAAACCTGTCATTCATTTCTTTTTAAAGCAAATACACACATGAAACACAAAAATATCACACTATAATTTCTTTCTAAAACATGTCCTTAAATAGAACATCAATTGTCAGTGCTGGTTTCTGTTAAGCTCATCAAATTGTTAAACACATGTATGAGAAAGATAGTCTTGAATTTTTGTTTATAATTCAAGTTATAGAAATCTATGACAAAGAAACTAAGCTTTAATCAATATCCAATACACACGTGAAAATAATATAAAGTGCCGGGCTCGGTGGCTCAGCCTGTAATCGCGCACCTTTGGGAGGCTGAGGTGAGTGGATTGCCTGAGCCCGCGGGTTCGAGACCCACCTGGGCAGTGAGACCTCATCTCTACAATAAATAAATTAAAAAAAAGTCAGTCGGGCGTGGTAGCCCATGCCTGTAATTCTGGGTACTTGGAAGGCTGAGGTGAAAGGATCGCCAGAGCCCAGCAGGTCCAGGCTGCGGTGGCTGGGAGCGGCCACTGCACTCCAGTCTGGGTGACAGAGTGAGACTCCAACTCAAAAAAAAAAAAAAAAAAAGAAAAAAGAAAATAATATAAAGTAAAGCTTTAAATTATCAAATAAAACTACAAAATGACTAAATCTCTAAATTAGTGCTCTACATTTGGTTTGGTAAACTTTCTATGATATAATTTTCAGTATAAACACAACAAAGAAGCACCTGTAAAGACTCAAAAAAATTACCAAGCTGTTAGGAAAGGAATCTAAACCATTTGGTGAACCTTAATTAAGCTCCAAAGATTAAAACAGGATAAAATCTTGATATAAGGTATGATCCCTTTTGTTAAACAAACATAGGCATACAAATACATATACCTACATAAGAGTATATGTGTGTATATATATATATGCAGGGTGTGTGTAAAAAAAAAGAGAAAAATATACTATTGTATCTTCCAGTGCTAAACCCCTTAAATGCATCATCTCATTTGAACCTCACCACTGAAGAAGTTATCAAAGCCAATTTATAGAATTAAAAATTAAGAAATATTAGGTAATTTGCCCAAGATTATATGGATAATAAGAAACAAAGTCAGTATTTGAACCCAAGTTGTCCCAATTCCAAAGCCCACGTTCTTTCACTACATTATGCTACTTCCCTACCTATTAGACTGTTGCTATTACAATTAAGGAGAGAGACAAATGACTACATCTACACTTCAATAGTCAATTTTTAAATGTTACCTGGATAACTCTGTAAGGCTTGTATATTTAACAAAATAAAACTCCACGATTTCTAATTTCTGGTGATGTGCATTGAACTTTGTAACAAATATATTAAATTTGAGAATAAGGGGGCAGGGGAGAAAAAGCCGTACAAAGACTACAAGAGTTATGTCAAAAAAAGTTACATAGCTTCAGGAATCAACCTCAAGATGTTCCTACTCCAAAGACAGGATAATCTGAGCATTCATAGGGATAATAATAACAAAAAATCAAGATGTAGAAAATGTTTAAATCTATGAAGTCACAATGGTACTAAACAAAAAAAGGTTATCATTAGAAAATGCTAGGAAATCAAATTATTTTTCTGATATCTAATTGAAAAGAATCTATCAGGTTATCCTGACTTTCCTATACAAATCATGCCACCAGATAATCAAAGATTTTTAAAGAGGTATTTCTGCTGATAAGTGAAGGAATAAATTTGATTTTGCACAATGGACCCAGGCACTGAGCACCAATAGCTAACATTACAAATAGAGACAATCCAAAATTAAGTGCCCCTTAAACCCTAAATAGTGCCCTCTAGCCACCCATCCTACCCACATGAAGAATCTATAACTGATCAAGTCTTCAGATCCAACAACCAATTTGCAGAGAAGAAAGCAACTAGCTAAATTAAGGGCACTATAGTGATTCAATCAACAAATTCAGACTACCAAAGACTCTACAGGAAAAAATAACCTGGTTTCTTTAACAAATAAATTACAGAGGAGAAAAAAAGAAATGGAGGAAGAAGACCAAGAGACCTAAGAAACATATCTCTGAGCCGGGCTCGGTGGCTCAGTCTGTAATCCCGCGCCTTTGGGAGGATGAGGTGAGTGGATTGCCTGAGCCCGCGGGTTCGAGACCTGCCTGGGCAGTGAGGCCTCATCTCTACAATAAATCAAAAAATCAGTCGGGTGTGGTAGCGCATGCCTGTAATTCCGGCTACTTGGAAGGCTGAGGCGGAAGGATCGCCGGAGCCCAGCAGGTCGAGGTCCAGTCTGGGCGACAGAGTGAGACTCCAACTCAAAAAAAAGAGAAACATATCTCACAACTGCAGTATGGGGACCTTATTGGAAACCTGTTTCAAACAAACTATATGTATATGTATGTATATGTGTGTGCGCATATGGAAAAATTTGGACCAGAATGAAAATTTCCACACTTTATTACTACTACTATTTAGGAAGTGATACTACTACTGTAGTTATGTTTAACCAAAAAAAGGTCTTTTGGTTTTACAGATATATACAATATTCAAGGATAAACTAACACTATTAGTAAAATTTGCTTCAAAATAATGAGTGGGTAGAATGATGAAACAAAATTAGGCATGAGTTATTAGTATATAAGGGCTGTATCCAGTTACTAAATGTTTGCAATTTTCTATAATAAAGGGGTAAAAAAATAGACACTAAAGCCTTTTCCCAATTTTCCATGGAAAGAGGTCATGACAATATCTGACATTAAATGTAATTTCTTCTGTGATTAAAATGCACCACAGTTATATATTATATACTACACCTTAGCAGTTATGGGGTATGCAGTTACACCCTATATCTCAACAAAACACGTTGACTGATCCTCAAGTTTAATAAAGAATTGATGTTTTTTAGTTCTTAATGGACATCCCTAGGCAAAAGTTGCTGGGAAAAACACTTACCTGCATGACTGTTGAAATGTGCAAAGTTAGCAAAATTGGCTGTAGCTGTTGACTGAGGAGCTGGAGCGGCAAAGATGTCTGAGCCAAGATCACTCAAAAGGTCAAACTGCTTCTTCTCCTGCTGCTGCCCTTGAGAGCGACCTACAACTGGGGACTATAAAACATAGATTATCAATAAAGATTTTCCAGTCCAATCAGTAAAATTTTTATATAAAACTACCTTCAATTTGCCAAACTTAAAACACATTTATACACAGGAAGAATTACCTCTTCTCATTTTTCACTCAAACCTTTTGCAAAAACAGTGATTTATTCAGATGTCCTAGGATGCATTACTTAAAAGGACAGAATTTAATCCATAGTACTATGCCTGAGAACCATTCTTGGATGGGATATAGGTTGCAATGTCACACAGTAACAGATCTACAAAGTTCCTTCAACTGTAATATAAAGTGCAGAAGTACAAACTTTATTTAGGTACAACCTATGAACAGACAGTTTGATCAGTTTTTGAAAATAAGACATACTGCAAAGCTACCTATGTTTCATAATCAGACATGTGGGAAAATTCTACTGTTTAAGAAATTTCTTCCTGTAAAAGTGTGTCAGAGGTTATATTACAGGTCTAACTCTAACGGTCACCATAGATTCATGTTTTAACAATTGTATATAGCTATAGCAACATTCCTGTATCATATACCTTACAAAGCATCAGTTCTAGAAGTCAAAGAATATTAGCAAAAGCAAAAAGAAGAAAAATATACACATTTCAGCCACTTAACTATCTTTTAATGTATTATAAGTCATTAGGACATAATGCTACTGGCATACAGGGTTATGCTGCTGTCTTAAAGAAATCTCAAACTCTTGGCCGGGTATGATGGCTCACACCTGTAATTCCAGCAGTTTGGAAGCCTGAGGCAAGAGGATTGCCTGAGCCCAGGAGTTCAAAACCACCCTGCACAATATGGCAAGACCTCATCTCTACAAAAATTTTTTTAAAAAAATAAACTAGGCGTGATGGCATACACCTGTCATTCCAGCTACTTGGAAGCCTGAGGCAGGTCGAGGTTATAGCAGCCATGATCATGCCACTGCACTACAGCCTGGGTGACAGAATGAGACTCCAACTCAAAAAAAAAAAAAAAAAAATCAAATTCTTGATACTCAATTCTCCTTAAGAAGTCCACAAAGATTTACAGACTACTCACCTGACTTGGTGTACCCTTATTTAAGTGCAGTGCTGGTGCAGAATCCCCTAAAAGAGACTTCAGTGGTTTGACCTCAGGTGTGCTGCTTGTGCTACTGGCAGAGGACCCTGAAATAGATGCATGCACTGATGCCACCACTTTGGCTTGTTCTGGCGGGACATACCTAAAATGTGAAAATTAGTTAACTAAGAAAAATTAATTAAAACTAAAGAAAATTCTACACTAAAAAATGACACGCTTAATTCTAATTTTTTATAAGATTATTTCAACTTTTAGCTTATTTGAAAACCTCTCACTTAGAATTAATAGTTTAGGATTACATTTAATTGAATCCTAAACTCAGAGAAAGAGCAATAAAGAATAACCAGAAAATGTGTTTCAATTATTTACTTACGATTTTTTAAGATAATACAAGATAACAACTACTTTTTTTAAACAATGGAGAATCTACAGTTAGTCACGATCAATAGTTAACACTGTAATTTTTAAAAACATCTTAAGTTCATAAATAACATCTGAAGACCGATAAGAAGATAGGAAAACATTGTATCACAGTTAACAGTCTAAAATATAAAGGCCTATTACACATCTATAAGAACAAGATCAACAACCCCATTTTAAATGACTAGAATAAGCAATTTACAAAACTTGACACAGAAACAAGAACACTTTTAACCCAATAAAAATGCAAATTAAGGTTGTATTCACTTATGATCTGAGTGCAGACTTTACAAATTTTCTATTGCTACCTACTAAAATATATAAATAGGTATGCTTTGTACACCAGTAATACCACTTCTAGAAACTATTCTTACCACGGTACTCTTTATAACTTCAAAAAACTGGAAGACAAAGCCAACATCCAGCAGGAGAAAAATATTTTAAGAGATTATGTTAAAATGCATACAACATATTACTACATAGCTACTCTGACTTTAACATAAAAAGATGTCCATAAACCTTAACAGGTCTTTCAGGTTTGATCCCAGTCATGTAAATACAGGAATCATGGAAGGGTAGTGAAGGAAGGAAAGAGAAGTCGTGTAAGGATATAGCACCCAAATTACTGGCAATGCTAACTTCTAGGGTTGGGATTATGTAAGAGCTTTTGTTCTCTGTAATTCTGAGTTTTGTCCTACCTTCCTTTCACTCCACCCCCTGCCCCCCATATTCAGTAGGTGGGGAAAGTAGGAAAACAGAGTGGTTAAGAATATTTATTCCAGAGAAGACAGAGTTCATATTACAACTATACCTGTGATGTGAAACCTTGTGCAAACTATTTAAACTCTTTTTACTTCCATTTTTTTCATTTACAAAATGGAGAGATCGGGTTGCTGTGTGTGTTCAACAAGTTAACATCTGTAAAGCATTCAGACTAGTCCTAGTAAAGGTGTTTATTAGTTGTTTTCAAACTAAGTAAAAATCACAAACAATAAAACACTTTTTTTCAGTAAATGGGAAAGATTACAAGAGATATGAGAACAAATACAAGAAGTCATGCTTTCCCGTAATTTACTATATCACTAATGATATCATGTTGAGTATAGCCAAGTCTCACCTAAGAATAAAATCAGTAAGAGTTATTAGTCCCAAAGTCTTATTAATCTTGTATAACATGGAAGGAAAGTGATTTGAGAACTGGTCAAAAGAACAATTTCAAAATCCCTTTAGATAATACCAGCATTACTATTTTTTTTTTTTGTTTTTATTTTTTGAGTTGGAGTCTCACTCTGTTGCCCAGACTGGAGTGCAGTGGCCACTCCCAGCCACTGCAGCCTTGACCTGCTGGGCTCTGGCGATCCTTGCGCCTCAGCCTTCTGAGTAGCCGGAATTACAGGTGCGCGCTACCACGCCCGACTATTTTTTTATTTTATTGTAGAGATGAGGTCTCACCTGCCCAGGCGGGTCTCAAACCCGCGGGCTCAGGCAATCCACTCACCTCAGCCTCCCAAAGGTGCGGGATTACAGGCTGAGCCACCGAGCCCGGCTGCATTACTGTTTTAAGTATAGGTTCCTACAGTGAGTATTATAAGGGAGACTGCATTTGAATAGTGTTTATACCAAGTTAAAAAAATCATTTTCACTTCACTCTAGTAACATGTTACAGGTGTGCAGGAATCTGGAATAAAAATGTACAGGACCTGGACCTCTTAAATGATGGTCACTTCTCCCTCTCCATCTACCACTTAAACTCTGTATTTGTTTTACTCTTGTTCTTACTATCCTGCTTCTTGGGAAAGAAAAAATAATACAAATTATAATTATTTGAGGTTTTCAGCTATTTGGGTAATGATTTGAATCATATATTATTGTTTCAAATGAAGGGGTGAGGGGCCTATGGTTTTAATTCTATCAGATGTTACACTCACATTTCTCTCGATAACTAAAGCTAACCAATCTAAAATTCTAGCAAAGTCCTAACTAAACTGACTTTCTGAACTGCTAAGAATAACACTGCTGAGAAAACCAATATTAGGTTAGGGCTATGCAAGGAAAACAGCGGTTTTATTTTTGTTTTTTAAGTCGAACTCTCATTGCATCACCCAGGTTGGAGTGCAGTGGCAGGCTCCCCCAGCCACCGGAGCCTCGACCTGCTGGTCTCAGGCGATCCTTCTGCCTCAGCCTTCCAAGTAGCTGGAACCACAGGCAGGCGCCATCACTTGGCTAATTTTTTCTTGATTTATTGTAGAGACGAGGTCTCACCAACTTGCCCAGATTGGTCTCAAACCCCTGTACTCAGGCAATTCTCTTGCCTTGGCCTCCCAAGTGCTAGGATTACAGTCATGAGCCACCACACCCAGTCAGGAAAACAGTCTTACCTACAGGATGGAAGGCCTAGGAAATTAAGAACTAAAATGATAAAAGGATGATTATACCTTTCATTTTCAAATAATCACTTATGCCACCGCATTTTTACTATCACCCCACCTTTTAATATGCTCTACTTTCCTAAGCAACAATTTTACTGGTGTATTTTAATCTATAGTCATACGCAATGTATTTAAGTGCACCTGAATATAGCCCTAGCTAATCCTGCTTTGCAAAAAGTTGTCTACTTTGTAGTGAAATTAAGAATGCAAATTTTGACAAAGCATACAAGTCAGAGCTAATGTGCTCACTAAATGAAGATAAAGACCTCTCCCGTAAACCATAGCAAGTGTTTCCTCAGGACCAAAACAGGTTCTGAATAGATCATTTTCTGGGTTAAAATACAGTTCCTCAGGTAAATAAGAAGCCATTTCCTTCCCCTTTATGTATTCCCTCTATTTGTGACTCTCTGTCCCATCTTAATCTACCAAGAAGGAAATATACACTTCAATATTGATGAAGAAACAACCAAAAGAGTTTGTAGTTAGTGAGTCTTAATCAACGGTACTTAAATTTTGCTCATGTAACTAAAAATGAAGATTCCTAAGAAACTGAACAATAGCCCTATGGATGTTGTCTCTGCTGTGCTTTAAAGGGCTTAGTAGACGTACATACATATGTATAACCTGTTGGAATTTCATTTTAAAAATTAACATCTGATAAACATAATTAGGAAGCATTCCCTTAATGAGGAAGCAAACTGATTTATTGGGTGGAAAGAGATATTTTGAGCAGAGACTTACTATAAGACACGAGTAAGTGGATAGATTACTACGCCACAGCTTTAGCATCGTGACTAGTATAAGGAAGATACTACTAAAAAAAAAAAACTACTCAATAAATATTTGGTAAATTAATAATGATCTAAGAAAGGAGATTTTGGGCTGCGCATGGTGACACAGCCTGTAATCCCAGCACTTTGGGAGGCCAAAGCGAGAGGATTGCCTGGGGGTTCAAGACCAGCCTGGGCAACTTGGTGAGATCTCGTCTCTACAATAAAACACAAAAATTAGCCGGGCATGGTGGTGTGTGCCTGTTGTTCCAGCTACTTGGAAGGCTGAGGCAGAAGGATCACCTGAGCCCAGCAGGTTGAGGATGCAGTGGCAGTGAGCAGTGTGCCACTGCACTCCAGCCTGGGCAACAGAGTGAGACTCTGACAAAAAAAAAAAGAAAAGAAAAGAAAAGAAAGGAGATTTGTAGGACTAAAAATTGTCTACAGAAGTTAACGGGAATAGGAAAGGATTAAACAGAAAGATTCCTAATTCCCAAAAAAGGTAAGAGGCCCTTTATTACTATAACAAAAAGCAAAACAGGCTGCTGTTAGGTATAGATGAGTTATGATAAAGTAGAGGTAAAGGGTTTTGGAAACCAAATACAATAAAAAGTCAAAGGATAATGAATATCTACCCACCTACCTACTTAATTATTTCCTTCCTGTCTGCCTTCTGTCCTTCATTGTGTCAAACTAACCTACCCATAAATTTTGGGAGGCTTTACTCTAAATAAAAACTATTCACTCACCATCTTTTCTTTTCATATTTTTCTTGTAGAAACTCTTTCACTTTTTGTGGATCCCTGAAGTCTGGAATTGCTGAAGATCTATCATCAAATAATCCTAGCCAAATCTGTTTACAGACCTTTAAAAAGAATTAAAGAAAAAAGTGTTAATTCAACTTTACTTAAGAAGAAATTATGATTCTTTCAGAAAGCTAATCTTTTAGTAGTTGTGATAATACTTTTTTCAATGAGGATGTTTATTATGACCAGAAATGAAGGAGTTACATTTATTTTAATGTGTTGCAGTATGCAGTAAAATTTAGCAACAGAATCATAAAGAGTACCTCATTGGGAAATAAATAGTGAAATGAGATTTGAAAGGATCAAGGACCTGGAGGGTTTTTTTGGTCTTGGCATGATCATAAACTTTACTATTAGCAAAGTCACGTAATCTGATAGAACCTCTATTCCCTTATCCATATAACAGAGGACATAAACCAGTAGCAATTTTATAGGCCCTTAAACAAGTTTAAAAATCAGGCCAGGAGTAGTGGCTCATTCCTACAATCTCAGCACTTTAGGAGGCTGAGGCAGGAGAATCACTTGAGCTCAGGAGTTTTGAGACCAGCCTAGGCAAAATAGTGAGACCTCGTCTCTAAAAAAAAAAATTTTTTAAATTTAAAAAACAAAAATCAAGCAAAAACTACTGGAATCACAATTTGCTATTAAAGTGCAACAATAACAAACACAAATACAAGGTATATACAACACTAGCTTTATAGCTGTCTCCTATGCTTTGTTGTCCAATAGCTAAAAACACGACATTCTGAGATTAAACTTTTTAGAAAAATCAAAAAAGATATGCAGCATAACTCAAATAATATGCAAAGAACGCCAAAAGAACTATAAAGAAAAAACTGATGAAGTAAACTTAATTAAAATTAAAAATTGCGCTTAAAAAAACTTAAAAGAAAAAAAACACGACCAGGCTTAGTGGCTCAGCCTGTGATCCCACAGCGCTTTGGGAGGCCGAGGTGAATGGATTGCCTGAACTCCTGCGTTCGAGACACACCTGGGCAACTTGGCAAGACCTCATCTCTACAATAAAATCAAAAATTAGCTGGGCGTGGCTGAGGCGGGAAGGATTGCCGGAGCCCAGCAGGTCAAGGCTGTGGTGGCTGGGAGCGTGCCACTGCACTCCTGTCAGGGCAACAGAGTGAGACTCCAACTCAAAATAAATAAATAAAAAAAATTTTTTTAAAAAAGGCTGGGCTTGGTGGCTCAGCCTGTAATCCCGCACTTTGGGAGGCCGAGATGAGTGGACTGCCTGAGCCGGAGGGTTCGAGACCCACCGGGGCAACTTGGCAAGACCTCATCTCTATAATAAATCAAAAATTAGCCGGGCGTAGTAGCGTGCGCCTGTAGTTCCAGCTACTTGGAAGGCTGAGGTGGAAGGATCGCCGGAGCCCATCAGGTCAAGTTTGCAGTGCAGTGGCCGGCAGTATGCCACTGCACTCTAGTCTGGGCGACAGAGTGAGACTTCAACTAAAAAAAAAAAAACAAAAAACAAACAAAAACGCAAGCTACCAAGCGATAAAAAAGTATTTTCAAAATGTATAAGAACTTGAATCTAGAATATCGAAAGGACTCCTACAGTTCAATTATAAAAAAGACAAATGGGCAAACCCCTTGGGTCCCCTCCCATTGTGGAAGCTTTTCTGTCCTCTCAATAAATCCTGCTTTCTCTCTTTCAAAAAAACAAACAAACAACCCAATACCTTAAAAAGGAGGCAAAAGATCTGAAAAAATGCTTCACCAAAGAAGATACTAGCAACCTACCACCATTAGTCATATAGAAAATGCAAATTAAAATGATACTGAGACGCAACAAGACACCCATAGATACCACTTAAAAAGCTAAAAATAGTGACAACACCAGGTCTTGGAAATAGTATGGACAACCGGAACTTCTGAGAATGTAAAATGGTATAACCACTTTGGAAAACAGTTTGGCAGTTTCTTAAGAGTTAAACATATATACCTGGCACATAACCTAGGCACTCTACTTCTAGGTATTTACCCAAGAAAAATAAAAGTACTTGTCTACATTCAGATTGTACATAAATATTCACAGCGGCTTTACTGATAACAACTCCAAACTGGAATAACATAAATGTCCACAAATAGATAAAACGCCATTGTTTTGTTAAGCACTGGCCAGGTCAGGTGTTCTTTGAGCTTCAGCTGCCATATTTTCCTAGCTTTGTTCCCCTCACCTGGCTTGGGGAGGTGAATCTCCTCTTTCTACCTCTAATTTACTTTCAAAATAAACTATATTTTCCAATCTAAAAAAAGAAAAAAAAAGAACAACAGGTGAATGAGTAAACAAATTGTGGAATATTCAAAGTGAATACAATTCCACAATTAAAAGGAACAAACTATTGATACAAGAACAACATATTAAGATTATGCTGAGATAAGTCAGGCCAAAACTAAAGGTACATATTGTATAATTCCATTCACTTAACATTTTAGAAAATGTAAACTTATCTATAGCAATGAAAAGCAGGTCAGTGGATTAATTACAAAGGAGCATAAGGAAGCTCTTGGGGATAATAAAATGTATGCTATCTTGTTATTGTGGTGGTGGTTTCATGGTATATACATGTGTTAAGACTCATCAAATTATACATTTCACATATACACAAGCTACTGTGATCAATTATTCCTCAGTAAAACTATCAAAAACAAGTCCACAAGTTTCCAAAATTATTTCAAATAACCATTTATGACACTGTGAAAAGATAGCACCTGGCTTCAAAACGCCTCACAAATATTTAAGAAACCAGGAAAGGAAAAACATCCTTCTCAATCTTACCTGTTCATTGCACTGGGTAAGGGAGAAATAAAGAAAGATAGGAAAAAGGACTCACCCTTATCTCTTATCATGTCCCCAAACATATTTCAAGATACTTCAGGTGGATCCTTCCTATTCCTGGCTTAGTACGGATACTATAAAGTTGTTCAGGAAGTAACAGCTGACACAAACAAGGCCTAAGTGAAGGCACAATCCATTATAAAACATTTCTGTGGCAAAGCCTGAGAAGTACAAACACCTAGGAATAGTCATGTAACTCTGCTAGAAATACTATAAACTGTGAAGAGCCCATCTTGTCCAATAAACATTTAGCGGCTTAAAAAGAACTACATGAGACTGTCTTTATGCAGAAACCTAATTAATAGTTCTCCCAATATGTAATTTTTAAAAATTCTGTGGCTTTACATTACATTCACAGAGGGAGACTTTGAAGTTTCGAATTTTTCTTTTTTAAAATTTACCAAATGAAAAAAACAAGAGACATAGTAGTAATTTGCCCACAGCCATAAAACTATTAACTGTAATTGACAGAATTACTTCAGGACAACTTTATAACACCTAGTCTCTGTATTCTAAAATCTCTACTCACTACCATATACAACCATTAAAACTAAAAGCAATAAATAAAGCATATTAATTAGTTAATTAATTAGAGGAGATAGTCTGAGGGCAAGCCGATCACAAAGTTGCCATCCTGGCACTCATAACAGTAATATAAAGCAAAGACAGTGCTTGATGGTAGACTTTATAAATATTTGACAAAAGCAGCCTGTAGGATTCCCTCAAAATTATGCACTAACTGCTACGGTTCTGTTCCTGTTCTCTGAAAGGCCAAACTGCTAGAGAAAGTCAATAAAAATAGCTGCTTGTGCCGGGCTCGGTGGCCCAGCCTGTAATCCCGTGCCTTTGGGAGGCTGAGGTGAGTGGATTGCCTGAGCCCGCGGGTTCGAGACCCGCCTGGGCAGCGG
>NW_007260476.1:689600-697834 GCF_000164805.1 Carlito syrichta
ACCTCATCTCTACAATAAATCAAAAATTAGCCGGGTGTGGTAGCGCGAGCCTGTAGTTCCGGCTACTTGGAAGGTTGAGGCGGAAGGATCGCCGGAGCCCAGCAGGTCGACACTGGGGTGGCAGTGAGTGTGCCACTGCACTCCAGCCTGGGCAACAGAATGAAACTCCAAATCAAAAAAAAAAAAATAGCTGCTTGTGTCCACTATAAATTCACGCTATCTCACTGTCAAAGTTCCTTGATGTTATTAATCAGTTCTAATTTCTTATTACACTACCCTACAGCAGTTATTTCCTATACTGCTCAAAATCCTAACCATGACTAACATTCTTGGCAGTTGAGTTCTTAATTAAGTGAAGTGGCTCTCGAAATGTGATTTCCAATTCCCTACATCAGCAGTATCAATGTCACCTAAAAATCTGTTGGAAATGCACATTTTCAGGAGCCACCCCAGACCTATGAAATCAGCATCTCTAGGTGGTATCCAACAATCTACATTTTATCAAGTCCTCTAAGTTATCCTGAAGTAGGCTAAAGTTTGAAAACCTAAGCTTTAGTAAAATCTAGGTCAGCAGATAGAATCTTTCTACCTGTAATTTTATTCATATCTCCTTGCCTCTGTATAAGAACAGAGAGAGAGGGAATGAGAATGAATTCAAACTACATATAGTTTTTTTCAGCATTTCCTAAATTTAGCCAATAAACCTGTCATTGGGCAAGATTTATTTAACAGAGCCAGTGATCCAGTGATACACCTGCAAAAACAACATTCTCTATCTTCTTGTGACCTACTCACATTTTAGTCCCCGAAAAGTTAGCTTCTGCTCCCAACATTCAACTAAAATTGCTTCTCATTCAGGCTTGTAGATTTGCTGTAAGGAGAGTATAAAGTCCCTTATCTGCTTGTTTTGTTTTGATAGCAAAATAACAAACAGCAACTGAAAAGGGAAGATTTTTTTCAAAATTTGAAAAAGGGGGGAAAGTCAACCTACTAAGACTGTAGGTAACACTTGTGGTCATGAATATTTAAGGTGAAACTTAGTCAAAAGAGTGTGTTTTTCTCCAGCCTCATCTGGTTGTTTGGGTACAAAGTAGTTAGAGTAATGGTTTAATCAGGTAGAATATGACCAGGGCTGAAAGGGTGATTGTATCAACAGACCAAAGAATCTAAGCTAGGTTAAGAAAAATGAAGACATAATAAGGGTGATCCACAACAAGCAGATTTATCAAAATGGAGAAATGGAGGTCAGCAGATGATGACTGTTCCAAAATTGTTGGACTTCTGTATTAGAGGGTTAAGAAGGGAAGAAAGGATCAGTGGTAGTCATAAAACTAGATGTTTGAAACTGAAATCTGAAAAGTAATACAGTTATCAATAAAAAGGTCTCAAATAGTATGAAGGATCACTAGAAGTAAGAGGTCAAGGAACTCAAGAGGCCATGTCGATATCTGTGTAGATACTGGAACTGCCAAAATGATTAAAACTAGTGAGAGAAAAAAAAAACAACAGTATTTAAGGTGCTAACATCTAAAATGAATGAGAGGAACTGACTGGTATGACTGCAGCAAGACACAGCAAGCGATAAAAATCTACTGACATGAGAAGTATTAACAGTGGGGAATAAAAACAGCACTGAAGAGCAAGAATGACACCAAAGCTATCATTTGCAAAGGCTGAACACATAATGGAACTATTTTTGGTAATTTTTTTGGGAAGGGAGGTAAATAATCAGCTCTACTTACAGAATAATACAGTGGTTGTGGTAGTTAAAAAGCCTGGGCTAAGGATTCAGACTGCATGAGTTTGAATTCCAACTCTGTTAGCTGTCTTGAGCAAGTTAATGCTTCCTCATCTGTAAAATGCAAATATAACAGAACCTATTTCATAGGGAGGTTGGGCATGTTAAATGAGTTAATGTATGTTTTATACTGAGAAGAGGCATATATAGTAATATTGTTACTTTTGGCCATGGTCTATTAAGTGGTTTGCAGTGATGAGTTACAGAGTGATAAGATAAGCAAAGAATGGAAAGTGAGATTGTACCAGGAACACCGGAAATTGTGGGTCTTTGTTCAATCCTGCAGCAGACACAATCAAAAGGGTCTAGATTGAACAATCTCCCTCCTCTGAACTTCAAGTACTTTGTACCTCTCATAGGAAACTCATTCCAAACCACCTTATAGTAGAATCACTGAGACGTGTCTCATTTATTTTTGGATTCCCCATAATGCTTCATACACTGAGTTGTACCATATTAAGCATTCAATAAATAGATCAATAATACTCAAAACCAGATTTATAGAAGTATTAAAAATAAAGTTGGGTGTAGAGGCTCACACCTGTAATCCCAGCACTTTGGGAAACAAGGTGAGAGGATTGCCTGAGCCAGCCTAGGCAACATGGTGAGATCTCGTCTCTATTAAAAAAAATTAAAATTAAGCCGGGCTCGGTGGCTCAGCCTGTAATCCTGCGCCTTTGGGAGGCTGAGGTGAGTGAATTGCCTGAGCCTGCGGGTTCGAGACCCACCTGGGCAGCGAGACCTCATCTCTACAATAAATCAAAAAATCAGCTGGGCGTGGTAATGCATGCCTGTAAAATTCCGGCTACTCAGAAGGTTGAGGCGGAAGAATCGCCGGAGCCCAGCAGGTCGAGGCTGCGGTGGCCGGGAGCGGCCACTGCACTCCAGTCTGGGCGACCGAGTGAGACGTCAACTCAAAAAAAAAAAATTTAAATTTAAATTTAAAAAGTTGCCAGGCATGGTGCCTCCCTCCTGTAGTCCCAGCTACTAGAAAGGGACCAGGAGGCAAAAGGATAGCCTGAGCCCAGCAGGCTGAGGCTGCAGTACCTGTGATTTGGATAATTTGAAGAAAATTTAGGGAGACTGTTACAAAGCATAGGTAAGCTGTAAGTGATATCCCAGAGTTAGTAACACAAGTAAAACCATTACCCACTGGCAATAAAGGGGGAAAGGAGAGAAAAAGGTCAGCAGAACCTTAAAACAAAAAGGGCTGCCTGATAAAAGCTGCAAACATTAATGGAAGAATATAGCCAGGCTGTAAAAATCTCACAGGAAGAAGTCAAGAAAGGAGATATCCTAACCTTTCTCTGTCTCTCCTTCATTACATCAGCTGAAAATGTTTCCCATTAGCCAAACCCAACCAGAAGCCAGGGAACAAGAAAGCCTAATTGTATATCCAGATAAACCTACTCCCTGGAGCCAGAGAAAGGTAAAGATTAGAAATAGAGGCTGGGCTCGGTGGCTCAGCCTGTAATCCCGTGCCTTGGGAGGCCGAGGTGAGTGAATTGCCTGGGCCCGTGGGCTCGAGACCCACCTGGGCAACTTGGCGAGACCTCATCTCTACAATAAAAATCAAAAAAATTAGCCAGGCGTGGTAGCGTACGTCTGTAGTTCCAGCTACTTGGAAGGCTGAGGGGTAAGGATCGCCAGAGCTCCGTAGGCTGAGGCTGTGGTGGCCAGGAGTGGCCACTGCACTCCAGTCTGGGTAACTGAGTGAGACTCCAACTCCAAAAAAAAAAGATTAGAGATAGAAGGGCAGATGGAAGCTATCCAGTATAGCACAACAAACATATACAGGGCAAGCTATATTTAACAAACTGAACTATGAACACGAAAAATGAAAACATTATATACTCTTCCCGATTACTTGTATATAAAGGGAAAGCTAAGAAACAGTGTTACATAAGGTTTGAGAAATAAATAACGGCAGAGATCACATATTGTAGCTCTGTAATCCTCTCAGTATCAGCAAAATACAGTGGAAATTTGCTGAAATGGATATTCACGCCTTTATTCATACAAAACTTTATTTTTAAAAAAAGGATAAAAAGAATAAATCATATGACATAAATCTGTAACCTGTAGGTAGAAAAATAGAAGAATAATGGAAAGACAGATGATCTGGAATTAGAGAATCATTTTTCATTAAGTCAACCTAGGTACCCGTACGTCCAACTATATTTTTCTCCTCAGCATAGATGAAGAATTACTGCCTCCTTTTGTACAGAAGATATAATCACAGCATTTAATAATATACTACCTATAAAGCAAAGGAATAAGTTAGTGGGAGAGTTAAAAAACTGAAGAGTTCATGAACAATTCCCACTTTTTGGAAAGAAAAAACTGAACGGAAATAATTAACAAATAGGAAATACCATTAGACGCTCTCTAGACAGTTACCACGGACCTATACAAAATTCTATCACCAAGATGAAGGAAGAACAAAGGGGAAAAAGTCCACAATCAGAAAAATATCTCAAATACATGCCATGACTCAAGTTAAATACTGAAAAAACAAGTATATTATTAACATTTTCTATACCCATCCAGCCTACATTATTAGCATGACCCTACAAATATTTCCAGACCACCAGTTGATTGGTATTTCTCAGTGACAGCATATCTAAACAATATATAAACTGAATGGTGATTACAGAAACAAAAATACACCATCCACATGCCTTATGCAAGAGAAACTGATAGTCCTGCATTTATACACATCTTTTTATGAACTGTATGGTATATACCATTTTAGGACTTTGTTTTATAAACTGTGCTAGCAAGAATTAGAATGTATGCAACTGAGTAACTAAAAACAGGCATACACAGCTATATGTGCAGATCACTAAGACAAACGGGCCTTTGTGAGCCAACCACAGAAATGGATAGTAAGGAAATACAGTATCAGACTTCTGAAATATCAAACCCAATCTATTCATTTTTGTCCTAGATTTTCTAATTCATTTAAGCACAAACTACCTTATAATGGCTTCCTAAACATAAGAATCTCATTCTTCATCACAGCCAATAGTAATCTGACCCCTGATTACTAACTCTCCAAGTTCTTTCCAAGACACACTGGCCTCCTCAAAAAGTCTTCCCTGACCATCCAATCCAAAGGGACAATAATCCCAGCACCAAATCCCAAAAGCACATTGTCACATTGTTTATTTTCACATCCTTTATCTCACAAATTTTAGATACAAGTTTCATGAGGGAGGAACCTCCTTTCTGATTCAACACTATTTGTATGCTCAGTATCTACACATAGTAAGCACGTCTGGTGCGTGAGTAAAAGCACCTTCCTTAACAGCTCTGAAATGTAATAGAAATTATCTTTTTTTCCCTCTGTCCCATCTAAAATATACATGCTGACCTAGAACATTTAGTTTCCCAACCATTTTGGTAAAAATAATAAATTCACTGATCTAAATTCTCATATCATATATAGGTCAAGGATCAGCAAATTGGACTACATCTGGGGTCTGTGTGTACAGATAAAAGTTCTCTTAAGCCAGGCTCGGTGGCTCAACCTGTAATCCCGCACCTTTGGGAGGCTGAGGTGAGTGGATTGCCAGGTTCGAGACATGCCTGGGCAACTTGGCAAGACCTCATCTCTACAATAAATCAAAAATGAGCCAGGTGTGGTAGCGCGCGCCTGTAGTTCCAGCTACTTGGAAGGACGAGGCGGAAGGATCGCCGAAGCCCAGCAGGTCAAGGCTGCGGTGGCTGGGAGCGGCCACTGCACTCCAGTCTGGGCGACAGAGTAAGACTCCAACTCAAAAAAATTTTAAAAAGTTATCTTAAAACACAGCTACACCCACTTGTTTACCTATTGTCTATGACTATTTTCAGCAACAACAGTAGTATTAACTGCAACAAAGACCTTATGGTGCCTGCAAAGCCTAAAAGATTTACTATGTGACTCTTCACTGATAAAGTTTGCCAACCCCTATCATACTTGCAACCATGGACTTAGTATGATACTATCCAAGAATCCAAGAATAATAATAAAAACCTATCTTAAAGGCATGTATTGTAATATACACAGGGAATATCAGAAAGATAGGCATAAAATGAAGGAAACATTTTCCTGGAAGAACTTTCCCAAAGCAAGTATTATACATACTGATTCCCTTGGGAATATAGGAGAAAAAGTACCAGAGTAAGTTTTGGTGAAGGAGTAATAGGTGTTTAACACTTGTTTTCTAAACAACCGTTAAATACAAAGAAAAAGAAAAAGACAAAACAAATTGAAAGGGATTAGAAAGCTTGCAAATGAAATTAAAACAAGCAAATACAGGGGTGCCAAAAAGCTGTATACACATTTTAAGTATCACATTCAAAGGATGGTGTTAATCAAATGAATGCTAGCATTATTATGTGTCAGGCAGAACAAAGAAAATGGTGGAAGTGTGGTTGAGCAAACATCATACTACATGTTGCTACTGTAATTTAGTTCAACTTCAAAAAGTAATATATAGATAACATCTCTTAAAATGTGTATACATGTTTTTGGCACCCCTTATATTTAGAACACTAGAGAAAAATGAAATGTAATGCAAATTTTAGTAAGAAAACCTACTTGCAGGTCAGGTGCAGTGGCTCACGCCTATAATCTCAGCACTTTGGGAGGCCAAGGTGAGAGGACTACCTGAGCTCACAGGTTCGAGACTAGCCTGGACAACTTGGCAAGACCTCATCTCTACAATAAATCAAAAAATTAGCCGGGCATGGTGGTGCATACCTGTAGTTCCAGTTACTTGAAAGGCTGAAGCAGAAGGATCGCCTGAGCCCAGCAGGTCAAGGCTGCGGTGGCCACGAGTGTGCCACTGCCCTCCAGCCTGGGCAACAGAGTGAGACTTCAACTTAAAAAAAAAAAAAAAAAAAGTAAAGAAAACCTACTTGCAAGTACCTGTGAGTTGTGAAGGAGAGCAATAACTAAAAGGCAATATAATACATAACTCACAGCACATTCCCATACCTTATTTCACTTAAGTTCTCTAATATCAGATACAATTATGTTCCAGATAGGCTGAAAAGAACCAAAATCCAGCTACACTAGCTCAGATAAAACAGGTTTACAGAAAAGCACACAGCAACACTCCATGAAAACAAAACCTCATAGGAACCAGGAATGCAAAGAAACCACCTGGAACCTAGACATTCTGAGTACCTGTCCCCTAAGTCGCCACTCCACTAACCCATCTACCAATACATACTCTCATTTTCATAAAATGTCTAGTCTCTGGTCTTGCTTATTTAAGAACAATTTTTTTTTATTTGTTAGCCTACACACAGCCTTACTACATACTGCCTTTTCAGTTCAAGTGATTTCAAGGTTTGATTACAGCCTCTGGAAACCTTAATTCAACTTTGTAAGACAAAGAATCTGTAAGTCATTGGCCACCAGGGTTAAGTGTCCATTCTTTGTCCTATGGGGTGTGTGTGTGTGTGTGTGTGTGTGTGTGTGTGTGTGTGTGTGTGTGTGTGTGTGTGTGTGGTGGGAGGGGGCCATGAGAAGAAGTACTACATAATAATTGAGCAGGGCAGAAATATAGGACTTACACACCAGTTTACAAAATTGTTAACACATTTCATTTTTGGAGATC
The DNA here is from genome assembly GCF_000164805.1 of Carlito syrichta. Classification (NCBI taxonomy): domain Eukaryota; kingdom Metazoa; phylum Chordata; class Mammalia; order Primates; family Tarsiidae; genus Carlito; species Carlito syrichta. The sequence goes on from NW_007260476.1 coordinate 697,011, forward strand.
CAGTGACTTTTGTGTTCTTCAAACTACAACCCATGGTCTAAATCTAGCCTACCCTCTATATTTATAAATAAAATTATATTGAAACACCACCATGCCTATCATTTATATGTTGTCTATAGCTGTGATTGAGACAGAGATCATATGCCCCACAAAGCCTAACAGTAGCTACTAATTGGCCCTTTACAGGAAAAAGTTGCAGGTCCCTCTTCTATAAAATAGATTATTTGAATGGGTATTCAATCATCATTCAATATTTTTTAATGTCTGCTCTATGAAGCAAGAAACAAAGATGATTAAGAAATGAATCCCATCCTCAAGCAACTTATGATTTAGTAAGATATAATATTTAGATAAATAATTATACTAGGAAATAGATGGTGAAAAATGTGATATAGTGTACAGACAATATATTATAATTCTTGGGAGAAAGGCAAATATTTATATAGCATAAGAACTCAGAGAAGATTCCTAAAGTAGATGATATTTGAGTTGGAACTTAAAAATTAGGCATATCTTTGAAATTTATGTCTTCCTCATGCCCTTTGAAGTGCTTCCTATAGTTACTTGAAACTACAGATTTATCAATTCAGATATTTTTAGAAAATAATCTTGCTCTTTTTTAAGTGTTACCTTTAATCTAGTTATTTGTGTTATGATTTTATTTAACTTTATTTCAATTTAATTGTTATTGTCAAGGACCTTGAAAAATTTAACTAAGGAAAGTAACAATGAATTTACATAATGCTCTCTACAATACTCTGATTTGTGTAGGAGTCATTTATTGTTAAATACTCTATGGAAGGAAAGCAATAAATGATTAGGTC
>NW_007260476.1:697854-698288 GCF_000164805.1 Carlito syrichta
GTGTGTGTGTGTGTGTGTGTGTGTGTGTGTGTGTGTGTGTGTGTGTGTGTGTGTGACGTTGTATGGTTTTCCCAGGGCAGTAGCGCCTTTCTCCTTTCAACAAGGAACATGAGCTTGGTAAGCACTTCCTCTGCAAAAATACAGTATTTATGAATGTGCTTTATAAATTACAAAGAGCTTTATAAATTTCAGGTTTATCATCAGTAAAGTCACAGTAATTTCAAGAAATATTATCATCTGCCCTACTTTCTCAAACTGAGATGGCATATGTAAAAACTGCCCTGGGTAGTGTGGTATGGTGCCTGCCACAAAACCACTGCTCTGCCTTCCATGAGCTTCCATGTTTTATCTAGTTAAATTTATCAGTTTTTATTTTTATTTATTTTTTAGTTGGAGTCTCACTCTGTCGCCCAGACTGGAGTGCAGTGGCCACT
>NW_007260476.1:698308-740873 GCF_000164805.1 Carlito syrichta
CTCACCTCAGCCTCCCAAAGGCGCAGGATTACAGGCTGAGCCACCGAGCCTGGCTTATCAGTTTTTAATTCGTGATTTCTTCCACAGCTTTTAGTCCTTCTATATTCAGTTGTTAAATATGTAATTAGCCATATTTTCTGTTAGCTTTTATGGTAATCACTTCTTTTTGTTTTATTGCCCCCAACATATATGCATCCTTAAACACAACAATATACTTTGCGTGCTTCTTTTAATTGTAAGACAATTTATTTAATAGAAAAGTCTCAAGTTATAGTAGAAATAAGTTCCGCATACCCACAGTTTCCAATGTTAACATTTGCTTTATCATTCTCTTAAAAAAGATAAAGCCAGGTTATGGAGGCTCATGCTTGCAATCCCAACAATTTGGGAGCCCAAGGCAGAAGGACTGCTTAGCACAGAAGTTCAAGACCAGGTTGGGCAACACAGTCAGACCTTGTCTCCACTAAAAATAAAAAAACTAGCCGGGCATGATGGCATGTACCTATAGTCCCAGTTGCTCAGCAGGCTGAGGTGGAAGGATCATCTGAGGCCAGGACATCAAGGCTGTGGTGAGCTGCGAGCATGGCACTGCACTCCAGCCTGGGTGACAGAGTAAGACTTCAAAAAATTAAATTTTTTAAAAAATTATTTAAACTATAAATGAGAGGAACCTTTTGCCCCTAAATGTGTACTTCCTAAAAATAAGGACATCCTTTTATAAAATAACCACAGCATAATTATCAAAATCAATAAATTAACATTTAATGTTAATAGAATTAACTGGCCGGGTGCAGTGGCTCAGCCTGTAATCCCAGCACTTTGGGAGCCCGAGGTGAGAGGATCGCTTGAGTCTAGGGGTTCGAGACCAGCCTGGGCAACTTGGTGAGACCTCATCTTTACAATAAATCACAAAATCTAGCCGGGCGTGGTGGTGTGCATCTGTAGTTCCAGCTACTTGGAAGGCTGAGGCGGAAGGACTGCCTGAGCCCAGCAGGTCAACACTGGGGTGGCCATGAGCGTGCCACTGAACTCCAGTCTGGGTGATAAGAGTGAGACTTCAACTCAAAAAAAAGATAGTATTAACTGATCCAGATTAGTCAGTTATCTTATTATGGTCTTTATTGTATCTAAAGGAAAAGGTTTTCCTTATCTAGAATGTATTACCTATCTCATCTCCCCTTTCTCTTAATCTGAAACAATTCCTTGGTCTTTCTATCTTTCATGGCCACCCATCTTTGAAGAATACAGGCCAGTTATGAGGACAGCATATTCCCTAATTTGGGTTTTCTCATGATTAAATTCACATTAAGTCAGGCACAGGGGCACAAGACTGTAATCCCAGCACTTTGGGAAACCAAGGCAAGAGAATTGCCTGAGCCCAGGGGTTCGAGACCAGCCTGGGCAACTTGGAGAGACCTCATCTCTACAATAAATCAAAAAATTAGCTGGGCATGGTAGCGTGTGCCTATAGTTCCAGCTACTTGGAAGGTTGAGGCAGAAGGATCGCCGGAGCCCAGTAGGTCAAGGCTGCGGTGGCTGGGAGCAGCCACTGCACTCCAGTCTGGGTGACAGAGTAAGACTCTAACTCAAAAAAAAAAAAAAAAGTTAGCTGGGCATGGTGGTGCACACCTGTAGTTCCAGCTACTTGGAAAGCTGAGGTGGAAGGATCACATGAGCCCAGCAGGTTGTGGCTACAGTGGCCATGAGTCTGCCAATGCATTCCAGTCTGGGCAAGTGAGTGAGGCTCCGACTCAAAAAAATAAAAATAAAATAAATTCATGTTACGCATTTTGGGGGAAAAATACCACATAAATGATGCTGTATCCTTCACAGTGCAGCATGATCAGGAGAAACGTGATGTCAATTTGTTCCAGTACTGATGATGTTAACTTTGATGGCTTTGTTAAAATGTATCTGCCAGATCTCTCCATTTTAAAGTTGCTATTATTCCCCTTGAGATTAATAGGTATTTTGCAGGGACATCTTTTGTGACTATTTTCTACATATTTATGTAGAAATATGGGAGGCTGAGGCGAGAGGATTGCCTGAACCCAGGGGTTTGAGACCATATTTATGGTTTCTTTTATGACTTTTAAATTTTCTAAAATGTATTTTGGTACACTATGTCAGCTAACATTCTAATTGATTTCTCACTCATTGAATAACCAATTTCTCCTATACTAGACTGCTGAAATTCATTTACTTTATAAGTTCATTTACTTTATTTATTTATTTGTGTGTGTATACACATGAGGCGCCAAAAACACATTTTAAGTATGAGGTTTGCTCAAAAGATGGCATTAATCAAATGAATGCTAGCATCACTATACAACAGACAAGACAAAGAAAATGGTGGAAGCACGGTTAAACGAATGTCATAATACCCATTGCTATCATAAATCAATTCAACTTCCAAAAGTAATACATAGATATCATCTCTTTAAATGTGTATACATTTTTTAGCACCCTGTCTGTGTGTGTCTGTGTGTAGAAGTTACGGTATATCTCATGATCTAGTCTACAGATCTGTGCCTATCCTTGCATTAGTTTCAAGTTTTAATTACTACAAGTTTATACTGCAAATTATCCTGTATAAATACAGAAAGAGATAAATTTAGTATCTAGGAGAACCAATCTTATTCATTCTCTGTTCTTTTGTATCTGGGTTTTGTTTTGTTTTATTGCTGAGTCAGGGTCTCGTTATGTCATTTAGGCTGGAGTGTAGTGGGATGACCACCGTTCACTGGAAGCCTCAATCTCCTGGGCTCAGGTAATCCTTCTGCTCAGCCTCTCGAGTAGCAAGGAATACAGGTACACCATACCCAGCTAATCTTTTTGAATTTCAGTAGAGACAAGGTCTCGCTGTGTTGTCCAACCTGGTCTCGAACTCCTGCGTTCAAGTGATCTTCCTGCATCAGCCTCCCAAAGTACTGGCGTAGGCCACTGTACCAAGGCTATTATTTTATTTTACAAATTATTTTCGGCTAGTTTTACTTGTTTGATATTTTGGATGAACTTTGGAATTATTTTCTAAAACAGAAAAAAAAAGAAATCCCAACAGTGTTTTCATTCCAACAATTTTAAACTTAATTTGTGAAACCTCTTAAAGCAAAACATTGTCATTCCCAAAGACATGTATGAAGCTGATAAGCAAGCTTACCAAGAAGGAAAAATTAACCAAAGGTTTGTCCCTCCTCCCTCCTATCTTCCTTGTCTCTTATACACAGAGTAAGCTTTACATTTCTTACATTTTTCAGAATTACCTAGAACAAACAAGGAGCTAAGCAATAGAGTAGAATAGGAAAGCTCGTTTGGTCATATTTCCTTTAGAACCAAATGTCAAGAACATAGTTTTGTTAATGTTTTGTCCTGATATTAAATCAGAATTGTTTGTAGATTATCTATGGTTTAAGGGTATCATCAATACCAGTGAACCATCTCTAACACAAACACTACTCATCTATTATTTTGTTCAACTAGGACTCAATGATAGCGATCCATTTATACTGACACTCTATTGTTTGGTTGTCCTGGAGACTGAAGGCATGCATTTGTGAAAGCTGACAGAGGTTTGGAATGTAGTCATTGGCCAAGGAACAGAGAGCAACTACCTCAAATTCAAAATAAGCCTCTGAAATAAACTTAATTTGTACCGCATTTCATGTAAACCAACCAGAAGTTGGGGGGAAAATTTAGTTTTCTTTCAACATTTGTGAACATCTGGGTGGCGCACAGGTTAATAAAAAAGAGAAAGAGGAACATACAGGCAAACTCATCTAAGTAAAAACAGATTTGCAGAAAAAGAAAGTTTTAAGTAGGTTTAAAAATCAGATTACCGCCAGGCTCAGTGGCTCACACCTTTAATCCCAGCACTTTTGGGAGGCTGAGGCGAGAGGATTGCCTGAACCCAGGGGTTTGAGACCAGCCTGGGCAACATGGTGAGACCTCGCCTCTACATAAACCAAAAAATTAGCCGGGCATTGTGGCGTATGCCTGTAGTTATAGCTACTTGGAAGGCTGAAGTGGAAGGATCGCCTGAACCCAGCAGGTCAAGGCTGTGGTGGCTGTAAGCGCGCCCTGTACTCCAGCCTGGGATACAGAGTGACTCAAAAAAAAAAAAAAAAACCCCAAAAACAAACCAAAAAACAAATTATCTCATTGGCCCGAGGAGCAATTTGACTATCAAAGAGAATAATGAAACTGAGACACATCAAATAAATAACTTCATAGTAATTTTTAAAAGCCTAATTGGTTATTGTGGGAAATGTTATGGAAATATTTTGAAAACAGTTAAATATTGAGGACCACAAATAGCTTTTGCTTATATGCCTTATATCTACTGACATCTACTGCATGGTTAAACAAAAGACAGTTGATTTCTCATCTGCTTCTGCAATTTTAAGTTATGTAGCTTCTGGAAAACTCCACTGTATACCCATAAAAATAGATGTAAAAGAACAGAAAATTGAGTCTTAGCACTATTACCAATTTTTTTTTTTTCTGAGTTGGAGTCTTACTCTGTCGCCCAGACTGGAGTGCAGTGGCTGCTCCCACCCACCGCAGCCTCGACCTGCTGGGCTCAGGTGATCCTTCCGCCTCAGCCTTCCAAGTAGCTGGAACTACAGGCGCGCACTACCACGCCCGGCTAGTTTTTTTAATTTATTGTAGAAATGGGGTCTCGCCAAATTGCCTAGGCGGGTCTCAAACCCTCGGGCTCAGGCAGTCCACTCTCCTCAGCCTCCCAAAGCACGGGATTACAGGCTGAGCCACCGAGCCCAGCTGTTTTTTTTTCTTACAGATCCTCTGAAAAGGTGTCAAGGATCCTCCACAGGTTCCAGACTGCACTTGGAAAACCACCATTGAGCAATCAGCTGCTAACATGACCAAAAAGAGTGTCTCTTGATAAAATAACACAATACAACCTATGAAACAGCAGACCTTCCTCCCTTCCCCAAATTAAGCCCAAATCTTATGAAGCTACTGTACTGAATTACCAGTAGGTAACTGAGAGAAGAGAGAAATACTGGCATTACATGGATGGCAGCAAAATCCAGATGGTGGGAAACTACTGACTGGCTTAGGAGAAGGGGTTAGAGAATATGAATGAATGACTGGAGAAGAAACATATTGGAGGGAGGGAGAGAAATGAAGGGAGAGAGAGGAGAGAGAAAGAGAGCAGAGAGAAAAGAGAAGAAAGAAGAGAGGGAGAAAGAGAAATAAAGTTATAGGTTCCTTCCAGTAATGGCAGAAAGGCTCATATTTAAACTCAACTCTCCAACAGATAACAACTATAAACTCTGGACAAAACTTAAGAAAGATACTAGACAGCAACTACAAACAAGCTGGAGAAGAGTCAACATTCTAGGAAAGAAACTACAGTAGGTACTTGCAGTTTTTTTTTTTAAGGTCATCACTTGAATGCAGTCATGCAGGGTTGCTAAAATGCAAATAGAAATCCACACATTTTAAAACTTAAAGTACAATAAGACAAGAGTTTGTCATAACCACAGCAACTGGAAAGTGAGAGGTAAATCCCAGAAGAGAGATAGCCAGAGAGGAGGTGCCACAAAACTTGCGTGTCAACTTTGCCCAAATCTCTGGCTCACTCCTGACTTATGCATGTGTGGGGCTGACTCCAAACAGTTTAAAAAGTAAAAGAACTGAGCACCCTGGAAGAAGCAAAATTCGATAAAGTAAAAAATAAATAAAACCAATCATTTTTGGAGAAACAAATCAGAATCCAGAGGCTATACAACCTAGCACTGCCAATGTTCAGGAAAAATGAGTAATCCAAAATCACTTAATATACAAAGAAATAGGAAGTATGACCCATAAGCAAAAGAAAACTCAATCAGCAGCAAGAGATTCTGAGATTAAAAAGATTTAGCAAACAATGATTTTTTTTTTTTTGAGTGGGAGTCTCACTCTGTCACCCAGTTTGGAGTGCAGTGGCACGCTCACGGGTACCGCAACCTCAACCTGCTGGGCTCAGGTGATCCTTTCACCTCAGTCTTCCAAGCAGTTGTAACTACAAGCGCGTACCACAACACCCAGTTAATTTTTTTATTTATTGTAGGGATGAGGTCTCACCATCTTGCTCAGGCTGGTCTCGAACCCCTGAGCTCAGACAATACTCTTGCCTCCACCTCCAAAAGTACTGGGATTACAGGCGTGAGCCACCCTGCCTGGCGCAGACAATAATTTAAAGCAGCTAGTATACCCACATTCAAGAATACAAAACAAAACATGCTTATAATAAATATATACAAAATCTCAGCAGAGAAATGGAGATTCTAGATATAGAAAAGTACTATAGAAATAATAACAAAAGCCGGGCTCAATGGCTCAGCCTGTAATCCCAGCACTTTGGGAGGCTGAGGTGAGTGGATTGCCTAAGTCCACGGGTTCGAGACCTGTCTGGGCAACTTGGCGAGACCTCATCTCTACAATAAATCAAAAATTAGTTGGGCGTGGTAGCGCACGCCTGTAGTTCCAGCTACTTGGAAGGCTGAGGCGGAAGGCTGAGGCGGAAGGATCGCCAGAGCCCAGCAGGTTGAGGCTGTGGTGGCCAGGAGCGGCCACTGCACTCCAGTATGGGTGACAGAGTGAGACTCTAACTCAAAAAAAAAAACAACAACAAGAAATAATAACAAAAAACAAATGTAAATTCTAGAACTGGAAAAGATAATATGTGAAATTAAAAATTATAACTTGGGGATAGCAGAAGAGTCAGGTGGGGATAAACAGAAATGATCCCATCTGAAAAGTGAAAAGACTTAGGGAAAAAAATTATCAGAGCGTTAGGAAAGCACAGGACAATATCAAAAATTAGACTCAAGACGATCAGTAACAACAAGAAAGACTGAATCTGTGTAAGTGCATGTGCACATGCGCGCGCACGCGCGCGCACACACACACAAACATATCCACACAACATATCCATGTATGTCATAGTCACACTATGGAAAACAAAGATAAAGAGTTTCAAAACACCTTGTCACTACAGAGAAACAACAATATAAGTATCAAAGTAAATTTCCAGAAAAAATATTAAAAGATAGAGACACTTATACCAAGATAATAGATAATATAATAGTAGAATGACACTTATACCAAGAAAACCCATAATAATCATAAATATGTCACCACCTAATAAAAAAGCTTCAAAATACATGAAGCAAAAAATAGCACATTTAGAAAAAATATGCAAATCCATAGCCAGTTGCTAAACTAGATATCGCTAAAGCAGACATAAAAGATCTGAACACCACTATCAATCAGAGCTATTACTGACATTTACAGAACACTACACTTAAGTTTAGAAAGCACACTTCTTTCAAGTACACAAAGAACACTAAGACAGATCATGTACTAGACTATTACAGTACAGCTTAGAGGAAAATGTATTACTTTTATTTATTTTTTGAGTAGGAGTCTCACTCTGTCACCCAGGCTAGAGGGCAGTGGCACACTCCTGGCTACCGCAGCCTGGACCTGCTGGGCTCAAGCAATCCTTCCTCCTCAGCCTTCCAAGTAGCTGGAACTACAGGCACGTGACACCATGCCTGACTAATTTTTTGATTTATTGTAGGGATGAGGTCCCGCCAAGTTGCTCAGGCTGGTCTCAAACCGGTGGGCTCAGGCAATCCTCTCAGCTCAGTCTCCCAAAGTGCTGGGATTATAGGCGTGAGCCACAATGCCCAGCCTAATTAATTACTTTAAAATGTTAATAACTGACCCTTCACAGCCCTGGTTTGAAATAAGTAGGTCTACTTACATGTGAATATTTTCTTTTTTATTTTATTTTATTTTTTTTAGTAGAGATGAGGTCTCGTTTTGTTGCCCAGGCTGGTCTTGAACTCCTAGTTTAAGCTAAAGCGATCCTCCCACCTCAGTCTCCCAAAGTGCTGAGATTACAGGCGTGAGGCACACACAGTGCCTGACATATAGATAATTTCAATGGAAGTTAGTGTGCCTGCCCCCCTTCCCCCACCTCTGCCTCCCCTGACACAGCAAGACCAACTCTCTTTCCATCTCCTTAGCCTCCTGAAAGTGAAGACAAGAATGAAGACCTTTATGATAATCTACTTTCATTTAATAAGTAGTACATATATTTTCTTTTTTATTTTCTTAATAACATTTCTTTTCTCTAGATTACTTTATCGTAAGAATACTACAACATATAAAATATGTGTTAACTGCCTATGTGACTATGTTATCAGTAAGGCTTTCAGTCAACAGTATGCTATTTGTAGTTAAATTTTGAGAGAGTCAAAAGTGATATGTGAATTTTCGATTGCATGGGCGTCAGCACCCCTACCCCCACATTGTTCAAGAGCGACCTTTATTAGAAAAGAAAGCTGTCAAATCAATGTCCTTAGGTTCAACCTTTAACAAGCTAAAATTAAAGAAATAACCCAGAGTAAACAGAAGAAAGGAAATTATAAAGGTAAAAGTAAAATAACTATAGACTCATACACATTAAAAGAGTTATTATGAATAACTTTATGTCAATGAATATGACAACTTAGACGAAATGGGCAAAATCCCTGGAAAACACAATTTATTAGAACCAATATGAAAAATTGATCATCTGAATAATCACTGTAGTCACTTTCACTCTACTCCTGTGACACCCTTATCCCAGTGTGTCTTTCCATCTTCCCAAAGAGCCCTGTCACTCAGTTGGGGCAGCTGGTCAAAGGTGATTGAGTCATCAACTCCCAGGTTCCACTGCTTGGTACCTTAAGCTACCAACAGGGGAGGGGAGAATGAGGGACAGGGAAAGGACAACCCAGCTTGATCTCACAATAGTAGCTCAATCAAGCAGACCACATGCAAACAGGCCAAATTTGGCCCAGCGGCTGTAGTTTGTCAACCTGTGACCTAGGATATCTAAAGCAATCTTTAAAAAAGTAAAACTGGAGGTTTGCACTGACTGGTTTGCACTGCCTCGTTTAACATAAACTCACAGTAATAAAAACAAAAAACAAACAAACAAAAACTGTTGTATTGGCGTAAACGTTAATGAATAAATAAATGGAACTGAATAGAGCACTCCAAAACATACCCATGGTATATGGTCACTTCATTTTTGACAAAGGATCCAAAGCAACATTGAAGAAATAAGAGTGTTTCAACAAACAGAGCTGGAACAACATGGAAAAACATGAATCTCAATCCCTATCACACCATATATTAAAATTAATTTGAGATGGATCATAAATATAAATCTAAAGGTTAAAACAGTAAAGCTTCTAAAATAAGATTATCCTCATGATTTGGGGGTAGGCAGAGATTTCTTTAGACAGGGAAGATAAAATAGTAACTATAACACTCAAAACTGACAAATTGTGTTTCATCAAAATGACAAACTTCTGGACTGGGCACACTGGCTCACGCCTGTAATCCCATCTTTGGGAGGCCAAAGCAGAAGGGTTGCTCGAGCCCAGAAGTTCAAAATCAGCCTGGACAACAGCATAGTGAGATCTTGTCTGTATTTAACAAATAAAAATAAAAATTTTTAAACAACAAATTTATACTTGTCAAAAGATAACAACAAGAAAATAAGAAAGTTACAGACTAAGAGAAAATATTCACTAAGGATATAGCTCACAAAGAAGAATGAACCAAGTCTAATTTTCATAGAATAGCACAATAATAAAAAGGAAAAAACTACATGCATAACTCCCAAAAGAAGATTTATGCCAAAAAACACAGTATTTATTACTTTATTTATACAAATATCACTCAAAAAACAACAGTGCCTCTGGAGTAGGGAGGAACTGAGTTTTGGGCTACAAAATTAGAATTAATTATCGAATTCCATCCAAAGATATATTTAAGACTCTTGGATTTCACTGGATTTAAATTATGCCTCAAAAACACTGAATAAATAATGAATTCTAATAAATGACAAATATACTAAAGCTTTAGGAAGTTATATGTACCAGTGTTTGAAAGTTACTTTGAAAATATAAAGGTTCATGCCTGTAATCTCAGCACTTTGGGAGGTAGAGGCGGGTGGATCACCTGAGCCCAGGAGTTTGAGACAGCCTGGGCAACATAGCGAGAACTTGTCTCTACAAAAAAAAAAAAAGAAAGAAAGAAAAGAAAAGAAATCCAAAAAATTAGCTAGGTGTGATGGTGCACGCCTGTAGTCTTAGCTACTTGGGAGGCTGAGACAGAAGGATCACCTGAACCTAGGAGGTCAAGGCTACAGTGAGCCGTGATCATGCCACTGTACTCCAGCCCAGACCACAGAGTCAGAACCCGAAGGAAGGAGGGAGGGAGGGAAGGATGGAGGGTGGGAGGAAGGAAGGAAGATAAAATATAAGATAGACTGATGGGCCAAGTACGGTGGCTCAAGCCTATAATCCCAGCACTTTGGGAGGCAAAGGTGAGAGGACTGCCTGGGTCCAGGGGTTCAAGACCAGCCTGAGCAACTTGGTGAGACCTTGTTTCTAAAATAAATAAATAAACAAACAATTAGCTGGGCATGGTGGCATGTGCCTCTAGTTCCAGCTACTTGGAAGGCTGAAGCAAAAAGATCACCTGTGCCCAGCAGGTCAAGGCTCCAGCCTGGGCAACAAAGTAAGACTCCAACTCAAAAAAGCAAGCAAACGAACAAACGATGGATTGATGAATGGGTAGGTACAGAGATATGTGCTGAAGCAAATACAAAGCAGCCACCCCATCCTTGGAAAGAACCTAGCATCACAGGGCTCAATTTTCATGAAACAGAACCGAGAAACCTTCAACATCATCACCCAGCCTTCAAAACTCTACGGGCCTAGACAGCCTGCTTCAAGTTTCTTCTTACCAGTTTATAAAGTACTCCACAACCAGATGCCATCCCATGTTACCAAGGTGAATGCTAGTTGCTGTTCTGACAGCCAAACAGCCTTCTTGCTCTTCAGTAAGAAGTATCAATTTTCAGGAGACTGAGTAGCAGCTGATATCAGAGCAATAGAAAAGACACAGGTGAAGGACTACAACTTTTATGTATACCAGGTGGCACTTGTACTGACTGGGTTTCCTATGTGACACTGAAAGTCACCCGAGCTGTTATATTTCCCAGGATCTTAAGCTGGCAGGACCCCCAGGTTACAGAGTATCCAGCCCCAGAGTAGACACCTGCTCTGAGGTCCCCAGCTAATCTCTAACTAGATCTGTCCCACAGACCACTAATACAGGCCCCAGGAAGTTGCCTACTCTCAACCCAATTTTGCAAATCTGACAGTGGTCCACCTAGCTTCCAATCCTTTATAAGCAGCACAGAGTTTTAAAACCCATTTTAACCGCTCATTATATGTAGCCCTTACTTGGATCCCCATTCAAGTAAACTGTTAAAAAAAATAAAATAAAAAATAGGACACTTAAACACTGACCAGATATTGTTAAATTTTTTTTTTTTTGAGTCGAACTCTTACTCGTTACCCAGGCTGGAATGTGGTGGCACTATCACAGCTACCACAGACTTGACCTGCTAGGCTCAGGCGATCCTTCTGCCTCAGCCTTCCAAGTAGCTGGAATTATAGGCATGCACAACCATGCCTTGCTAATATTTTTTATTTATTGTAGAGACGAGGTCTTGCCAAGTTGCACAGGCTGGTTTCGTACCTCTGGGCTCAGGAAATCCTCTCACCTCGGCCTCCAAAAGTACTGGTATTACAGGCGTGAGCCACTGCACCTGGCTATTGTTAATTTTTATACATTTAAAAGTGGTATTATGGTTATATACTAAAGTCTTTGCAGTTTAGAAATAATATAAATTGGGCCAAGCTCAGTGGCTCAGCCTGTAATCCCAGCACTTTGGGAGGCCAAGGCGAGTGGACTGCCTGAGCCCGTGGGTTCGAGACCAGTTCAGGCAATTTTGCAAGACCTTGTCTCTACAATAAATCCAAAAAAATTAGCCGGGCATGGTAGTGCGTGCCTGTAGTTTCAGCTACTTGAAAGGTTGAGGCAGAAGGATCGTGGAGCCCAGCAGGTCAATGCTGGAGTGGCAGTGGGTGTGCCACTGCCCTCCAGCCTGGGGGACAGAGTGAGACTCCAACTCAAAAAAAAAAATAATGAAAAGACAGGGTCATGGGTTGATGGAAGTTTATTATATTATTATCTACTTGCATAAATACAAGTATCTACAAAGTAAATTTTTAAAAGGAACAAAAAAGTCTAATAATTTATATTTTAATTATATTCAAATAAGTTTTTTTGGAAGATAACACACTCAATGGCAAGAAAGAAAAAACAAGTAAAGATGAAAGATTATAGAAAGTTAAATTGGCTGAAGCAAACAGCTAGAAAGAAAGAAATACTATGACCTGCGTCATGAATGTAACAAAATATTAAGTAAACTCTCAAAGTCGTTACAAACATACAGCTTATTCTATAACAGGGGTTCCCAACTTCCCAGCAGGAGGTAAGTAAAACTTCATCTGTATTTATAGCCACTCCTCACCACTTTTATTACCACCTGAGCTCTGCCTCCTGTTAGATCAGCAGCGCCATAAGATTATAACAGGAACGCAAGCCCTACTGTGAACTGTACATGCGAGGGATCTAGGTTGCGCACTTCTTATGAGACTTCAATGCCTGATTATTTGAGGTGGAGCTGAGGTGGAAAATGAAGCTTAGGGAAAAAATGGTATGCCCAAAGTGCCAAGGTTCATAAATTAGTGGTGAAAAAAGTAAATCACAGATTATTCTTAGTCCTAGTGAAGCATCTAATTATTATATTGGTTTTCTCAAGGAAAGTTGTCTCCCATTACCCCGAGATGGGACCAACTATTTGCAGGAAAACAAGCCCAGGGCTCCCACTGATTCTGCATTATGCTGAGTTGTATAAATTATTTCATTATATATTACTATGTAATAATAATAGACATAAAGTGCACAATAAATTAATACATTTGAATCATCCCGATACTGTCTCCTCCCCAGCCCCAGTTCATGGAAAAATTGTCTTCCATGAAACCAGTCCCTGATGGCAAAAAAGGTTGGGGACCACTGTTCTATAATATTTGAGGTTTTTCAGTCAAAAAGACAATGTTACAATATGCACTAAAAAGAAAAAATTTTTTACATTTTTATTAATTAGTAATAGGTATTTCTCTGAAAGACAACAGTTGTTATCAAAGGATGCACTTATTATTTTAAACATTATTATGTTAATAATGATTAGATTCACCTAAATTAAAAAACAGCTATAGCACCATGCCTTCTCTTTCAAAATACTTAGAGTTCAAATTTAAAATATGTGCATTTCTTCATAAATATGCAGAAACTAATACTATCATACCGACTGAAATTCTGCAAAAATTTTTTCCACACTAAATTCAGTTCAAAACACATTTTCTAGCCGGGTTCGGTGGCTCAGCCTGTAATCCAGCACCTTTGGGAGGCTAGGGTGAGTGGACTGCCTGAGCCCATGGGTTCAAGATCCGCCTGGGCAACTTGGTGAGACCTCATCTCTACAATAAATCAAAAAATTAGCCGGGCGTGGTAGCGCGCGCCTATAGTTCCAGCTACTTGGAAGGCCGAGGCGGAAGGATCGCCAGAGCCCAAGCAGGTCAAGGCTGTGGTGGCCGGGAGCAGTTACTGCACTCCAGTCTGGGCGACAGAGTAAGAATCCAACTCAAAAAAAAAAAAAAATACTGGTTCTCACTAAGTACACCGTTCACAAGCTCACGTCCTCCAGTGAAGAAGGCCCTAGGGACAAGCCTGTCACATTCCCTGGATTTCACCCACCTCTCCACAAAAAAACAAAAAAAACATATTTTCTGGGCAGAGAAACCAACTGGAAAAGTATCTTTGCACATCATCTTTCATCTACATAATACATCAATTTTCAAAATTTTCATATATGTGACCTTCAATCAACCCAGTGAAATAGGTAAGACAGATATTTCTTACAGATTACAAAGGAAAATGAAACTTAGGGAAAAAATGGTTTGCCCAAAGTGACAAGTTTCATAAATTAGTGATGATGAAAGTAAATCACAGATTTTTCTTAGTCCTAGTGGAGCATCTAGTTACTATATTGGTTTTTTCAAATGGTGACCCACAGTAACCAGCATCAGAATTACATGAGGTTTTGGCTGAAAATGCAGCTAAACACTCCTGTGTCTCACCTCACATTCAGAGTCAGAATCTCTGGGGAGTAGAGCCCAAAAATGTGTATACTCTCTAAAAGAATTTTTATAATTAACAACCACCACAAGTAATTTCAATGCAACTTACATGGATATAAAATTTGAAACTCACTAGGGTATATACAAGGAAAAATAACCCAGAATTTATTTATAAAAATTTGTGTACTTATTCTTACATGCTTAAACTTCAGAGACCTTCAAAGTACTCTCTGTTTGATGCAATACACCCACTGAGACACTTTGATGCCTTTTAGTGCTTCTGTCATTTTTTATTTCACCTCATCCACATTGGCAAAATGTTTCCCTTTGAGTACTTTTTTTAATGCGGGGGAAACGAAAGTTGCTTGGGGCAAGATCAGGTGGAGTACAGAGGCCATGCTGTTTCTGGTCAAAAACTGCTGAACACCCAATGATGTATTGGTAGGTTGCTTGTGTACATCATCCATCAAGAAATGGGTAAATGTGTTTAAAATAATCTCTTCTCAAAATATTCACTGAAGCCGAACACAGCTTCTTGGAACAATACCAGCTTGTACACTGATGTCAATGGTTTACTTAGAGAGGAAAGCCTGTACTATAAGGGGCCCACCCTCCAAAAAATAATTGGTTTTTTTTGGGGGGGGGTTCCCCCTCATACTCTTGTGCATTCTCACTGCTTTAGGTATAATGAAAAAGTATGTAAGATAGAAATGTCTACAATGTTTTGAGGGCAATAAGACCATTACAAAAGAAACTATGAGAGCAACAAAAAAAGAAATTTTTGTAGCTTTCATAGTGACTGCTAATTTTAAAAATAGTTGAAGGCCAGGTGTAATGGCTCAACCCTGTAATCCCAGCACTTTGGGAGGTCAAGGCGAGAGGATTGCCTGAGCCCAGGGGTTCGAGACCAGCCTGGGCAACTTGATGAGACCTCATCCCTACAATATGTCAAAAAATTAGCCGGGCATGGTAGAGCATGCCTGTGGTTCCAGTTACTTCCAAGGCTGAGGTGGAAGAATTGCCTGAGCCCAACAGGTCGAAGCTGCAGTGGCCATGAGTATGCCACTGCACTCCATCCAGGGTGACAGAGTGAGACTCCAACTCAAAAAAAAAAAAAAAAAGTTTAAAATACATGAGGGTTTTAGTACCTGTAGGATAAAATACTCCTGAAAGACTTAAAATTAAAACGAAAAGTGTGACAGAGTTAGAAGATTCGAGCAAAGAGAAAGACCAGCATAACAAAATGCCAAGTAAACTGAATTATCAATAGCCTATATGGAAAATAGAACAGAGGTCATTTCTGTTGGGAATAAAGCAAGAAAAAAAATTAGCTAGACAGAGAAGTCAGTTTATAAAAGGATTTATATTGCAAGTTGAAAACTTAAAATTTAATTCTATAGATCGTCAATCAACTATTTGCAAACCAATCTAGACCAATGGCATGTATATATGTATGAATGTACGTAGAGATGAAGTCTTGCTATGTGGCCCAGGCTTGTCTCAAACTCCAGGGCTCAAGCAATCCTCCTGCCTTTTGAGATGTTGTCCAGGCTTGTCTCAAACTCCTGGACTCAAGCAATCCTCCTGTCTCAGCCTCCCAAAGTGCTGAGATTACAGGCATGAGCCACCGCACTTGCCACTGATCTGTCTTTATGCTGCCCAGATCTAAGAATGGATTAATAAAGGATTGTTAAAAATAAAATAAAAATTTCAAACAAGCATATAAAAAATTTCAAAAATAAAAAATGTCAAACAAGGATATAAAACAGAGACTGCAGGTAGCTCACAAAGCTTACAACATTTACTCTCTGGCCCTTTACAGAATGGTTTGCCAACCCCAACTATGAGCAACAGAATAATTGTAGATCCTGGATTAATGAGTATGTAACTTGTTAAACTCTGCCACTCTATAATGACACTTAATATGTTGCTACTAAAATAACTGCCAATTTTCATTATTCTTATTATTTAAGATCAGCAGAAAATCAAAGTTAAAATGTTCCAAGTGGTTAATGTACAACCCAAATATGAATGTAAATGATAAGACTGTAATCAATGAAAACTGAAAAATTTCCCTAATGAAACAACTGGACAAGGAATGAAAATATAAAAATCGATAATCCTTCTATTATAACTTCCAGCATCTTAGATTCGGTTACAATAAATAAATGAATATCTATTATTTGAAAAGAAACATGCTGGGAGCTATCACAAGTTGGCCTAGTTTAAAGAATCCTAGCCTCTCTATACATAGGCATTGTTACCACTTTACAGTTGTAGACACAAGGTGCAGAAGCATCTTGTCCAAGATTCACAACCTGCTGAGTCCAAATCCCATCCTTCAGCTAAAGACCTTTCCAAATTTTATCAATTTTCCCAAAGAGTTGCAGTTTGGGTTAGACTGTTTTGTTTTTAACTAAACTGAAAATGAATACAATGCTTTGAAGTAACACGTAACAGCCGGGCTCGGTGGCTCAGCCTGTAATTCAACGCCTTTGGGAGACTGAGGTGAGTGGATTGCCTGAGCCCGCAGGTTCAAGACCTGCCTGAGCAACTTGGTGAGACCTCATCTCTACAATAAATCACAAATTAGCCGGGCTTGGTAGCGCGCACCTGTAGTTCTATATACTTGGAAGGCTGAGGCGGAAGGATCGCTGGAGCCCAGCAGTAGCCAGGAGTGGCCACTGCACTCCAGTCTGGGCAAAAGAGTGAGACTCCAACTCAAAAAAAAAAATTACATATAAGCCCCAGGCCCTGATTCAGGATTCAGCTAAATGCTCAATTGTCTTCACTCTGATAATGTCCCAAGGACCAGGAGTCCCAAAACCCCGGGCCACAGACAGAACTAGACTGGATCAGTACCAGTCCGAGCCAGTACCAGTCTGTGGCCTGTCAGGGACAGAGCTACACAGCCGTTGGTGAGCAGCAGGCAAGCAGAGCTCCATATTCTGTCAGATCATCGGGGGCATTAGAATCTCATAGGAGCATGAACCTTATTGTGAAGAGCTGCTCACAGGTGAGATCCAGACTGTGTGCGCCTTATGAGAATCTAAAGCCTGATGACTATCTCTCCTCCCCACCCCCCATCTGTGGCAAAATTGTCTTCCAAAAAACTAGTCCCTTTTACCAAAAAGGTGGGGGACCACTGCCATAGACTCTTTTTGGTATTGGCCCTACACTTTGCTAAAAGTCCACTATTCTGTACTGAAAATGAGCATCACTTAGTCTAGTTTACTGGACAAGATAATTTATTGTCCCATTTAATCTCATAATAGATAAAGCATAACATATAAAATATCTGAATATTCCAGCAAAACTGCCACAGTATGCAAATTCTGGATTTTAATTTTTTTAAACAAAAAAATTATCATTTGTGGCTGTTTTTTATAAAACAGTTCCGATCTTTCCCAAAGGCACAACATAATTGCTCCAAAAGTCCAAATAGCTCTCATAAAATGCAGCTTATTGAACACATACGTATAACTCTATTAATAAAGACTGTCTCCATATTCCTAAGCATCAACTTCAAAATCGAAGCCCTCTCTCACTTTTATACCAAAATTAAGCTGAAAAAAAAAATTATTTTTATTATGTCTCCTCCCTACTAGACTGTAAGCTTTATGAGAAAATATGAGCTGGGCTCGGTGGCTCAGCCTGTAATCCTGTGCTTTGGAAGGCTGAGGTGAGTGGATTGCCTGAGCCCATGGGTTCGAGACCCACCTGGGCAACTTGGCAAGACCTCATCTCTACAGTAAATCAAAAAATTAGCCGGGCGTGGTAGCGCATGCCCGTAGTTCCAGCTACTTGGAAGGCTGAGGCGGAAGGATCGCCAGAGCCCAGCAGGTCGAGGCTGTGGTGGCCGGGAGCATGCCACTGCACTCCATTCTGGGCGACAGAGTGAGAATCCAACTCAAAAAAACAAAAAAAAGGAAGAAAAGAAAAGAAAATATGAATCAAGCCTGATTTAGTAATCCTAGCACCTAAGTACAGTTAATGGCACATAGTAGGTGATTAATCTCTACTTCAAGAATGAAGAATAAATCAATCATGAGTGTTAACAGGAAACGTGTACCTTATGCGTTTATTTTAAAAGGAATCATTTTGTTTTGTTTTTAATATAGTATAAATAACCAAATATTGGCAAGCAATGCATGATTTAATTTCTACATGTAGATTTTATTTCTACATGTATATGTATTTCTCCATGCCTATGAAGCATCAGTAGTGATTCCTTTACTCTCAGTCCTAAAACATAAAAGGTTAATTTACCACTAGAAAATAAAAACTACACAGGTTTCAAAATAAAATTATCTCTACATTTTATTTTCTGTTGAATTATCTATAGCATTGCTCACCAGCCTTCCTTCTGCTAACTTTGATAATCAGAAGTTAGTCCAATAGTGAAATTCCTTTAACTAAAAACCATGATTTACCCTCAATGTCATAAAAGAGGACATAGAAACCTTTTACAGTAAGCTTAAGATGCAAAAGAAAGTGTTACAAAATAAATATATAGAAACTTTGTATGAAATATTTTGCTTTTGGAAAAAAATATCAAAAAGTTATTTCAGGGCCAGGTGTGGTGGCTCACACCTGCAAACCCAACACTTTGGGAGGCAGAAAAGAGAGGACTGCCTGAGCCCAGGGGTTCGAGACCAATCTGGGCAACTTTGTGAGACCTTACCTCTACAATAAATCAAAAAATTAGCCAGGTGTGGTGGCTCATGCCTGTAGTTCCAGCTACTTGGAAGGCTGAAGCAGAAGGATTGCCTGAGCCCAGCAGGTTGAGGCTAGAGTGGCCACAAGCATGCCACTGCATTCACTCCAGCCTGGGTGACAGAGTGAGACTCCAATTTAAAAAAAAAAAAAAATTATTTCAGCAAAGAAATACTAAGTGCTTAAATGCAAAATATTTTACTAACATCTGGCATACTATGTTCTATAACTTGATGCACATACCTGCTCTACCAAATATACTGTAGAAGTCTATAAACACTAAAATCATAGTCAAGTAATTTATAAACCACATCTATAGAAACTAATGATATACTCTGTAAAAAGTATGATCTTGATGCATATTTATAAACAGTAATAGCATAATTTGCTTATCACAGCTATCAACACAGATCAATGCAGATATACTTTATTGATGGCTCAAATACTATTAGTATTACCATCAGCAGTTTTATGATTGCCAAAATAGTGAACAACTCTTGATAAAGTTATGAATAAAACATGAAATCTTCCCTAGATATACACACGTGGTAAGCTACTGCATCGATAGGTTCAATTAATGGTTTCCCTGTATCCATGCCCTTTACCCTGTAACTTGGTAGCTCCCTCCTAGCCCCACTCTGATTCTGGGCTTGGAGATGACTTTCTTTGGCAATAGGATGTTCTTAACTATAATGTAAGTATGTAAGATAGAATTAAATTATATATTCAGATGACTGTACGCACATGTTCCCTATATGTAAATGTTTTGAGGAGCACCCATAGCACGTGGTATACAGGTTAAATCTGTTTAACACATTACAAGTCATTTGTCAACCATGGTGCTTCATGCTTCTGCCAGCAACAACCTCCAATAGTGACAATAACCAAGCATGCCTCGCAACAGACTAAAATTCCCTGCTGAGGGTAGACAATCCAATACTGCTGCCACAGATCACACTTTCTGATCTTTTAATTTGGGAAACATTCATCTTCAGGCACTAACCCATTCATACCCAAGATGTATGATTGAACTTCCTTAATCCAAAATGTATATGACTGAATATGGCTTTTTCCAAACTACTGAAATTACAGAAATATGGCAACATATTTTCAAATGTAAACTTAAATTCTGGTACTATTCTCTATGCATGTGATACTTAAGATTTAAATTTTTAAATAAAAGATAAACTGGTAATAAAACACTTCCATTTGAAATCCATTAAGGTTTTTATTATAAAGCTGTATTAACCATCTCATACTTCATATTCTTAATCCTCATCCTCTCCATATCTCTTAAGTTTTAAGAACACAGATAATGTTAGTACTACTGCAAATAACCAAATACGCTTCATCCATTCTGGATCTAAGATGTCCTCAGGCACACTATAAAAAGGAATGCTGTCTTTCTAACATATAAGTAACAACAAGATTGGCATATTTTCTAGCAATCCACTGCAAATTTCCCTTTTTGTGTGTGTACTGTGTTTGCTCTGTCTTCAATGTCTTTCACTGCTAGCTTAAGTCCCAGTCACCCTCAAAAACCAGCAAATATTTACCTTTTCTGTGAGGTGTTCCCACAAATAGACCTTCCCACAAATAGACTGAATCCCTCTTCATTATTTTATTTTTTGTCGTTTTTTACCAAATATCTTACTGCAATGATCTGTTACATAACTGTTGTTCCAACTGCGAGCCCTTTGTCCACTAAGGCTGTGCAACATCTATAACTGCATACATATTACCCAGCACAGTGATTGTCATAGGGGATGCTTTAAGTAGCCTGTCAATTTGCATGCTACTTTGTAGAATTTAAAATTCATGAATCCAGTCGGGTGCTGTAGCTCACACCTATAATCCAGCACTTTGAGAGGCAGAGGTGAGAGGACTGCCTGAGCCCAGGGGTTCAAGATCAGCCTGGGCCACTTGACGAAACCTTGTCTCTACAATAAATCAAAACATTAGCAGGGCAAGCCAGGCTTGGTGGCTCAGTCTGTAATCCCGAGCCTTTGGGAGGCTGAGGTGAGTGGATTGCCTGAGCCCGCAGGTTCGAGACCCGCCTGGGCAACTTGGCAAGACTTCATCTCTACAATAAATCAAAAAAATCAGCCGGGCGTGGTAGTGCATGCCTGTAATTCCAGCTACTTGGAAGGCTGAGGTGGAAGGATTGCCGGAACCTAGCAGGTCGAGGCTGCGGTGGCCGGGAGCAGCCACTGCACTCCAGTCTGGGCGACAGAGTGAGACTCCAACTCAAAAAATAAAAAAAATTAAATAAAAAAAAATTTAAAAATTAGCAGGGCATAGTGGTACGTGCCTGTAATTCTAACCACTTGGAAGGCTGAGGCAGAAGAATCATCTGAGCCTACCAAGTCAAGGCCATGGTGGCCACAAGTGTGCCACTTCCCTCCAGCTTGGGTGACAGAGTGAGATTTCAACTCAAAAAAAAAAAAAGATTCATGAATCCATTCTAGTCATTTCTTCATGCCACCATGCCCGTCTATTTTTTTGATTTATTGTAGAGAAGAAGTCTTTCCAAGTTGCCCAGGATGGTCTCAAACCTGTGGGCTCAGGCAATCATTTCACCCTGGCCTCCCAAAGTGCTGGGATTACAGGCTTGAGTCACCGCACCCAGCCCCATTCTAGTCATTCAAATGTTTAATTTTGCTTCTATTTTTTGATACAGTGAATTCCCTAAAATCAAACATACTGAATTTACCTTGTGAGTCACTACACTTGGTCCCATGCTAATCATTCCTATTGTTTATATTTTGCTTCTACGTTTCAGTATAATAAATTCTCTAAAATCAAATATACTGAATTTACGTTGATGCTAAAGTCTTAAAAAATATTACATCAGAAATTCTGCCATAAGTGACAACAAGGATAAACCTTGAAGACATTATACTAAATGAAATATGCTAGTCACAGAAGGACAAATATTGTATGTTTCCACTTATGTGAGCTATCTAACAGCTAAACCCAGAGGAAAAACCAGAGAGTAGAATAGTGGGCACCAGGGGTTGAGGAGAAAATGTGCAGTTGCTGTTCAACAGGTATAACGTTTCAGTTATACAAGATGATTAAGTTCTAGAGAACTTCTATACAACACCACCTATGGTTAAGAACATATTATTGTACACATATTATTGTACACTTAAAAGATATTAGGAGGATAAATCAATGTTCTTACTACAATTAAAAATATGCACTCCTTCAATCTTAGTATTTTTGAACCAGTCTCCATCTAACCTTATCTACTGACAAGTCAGTATATTTTTACTTACTTCTTCAATGGACTGTTAATCCAGTTCTGTTTCTCTGGCTTTACTACTGTCATTATATTTTTTAATCTAACAACAGAATAAAATGCTTTACTTTGTTTCTGATTCCATCTCAATTTCCAAAACTGTACATACTAAGTCAACACTCTAAGAAACTTAAAGTTAGCAATGTGAAATCAAACCCACTTGTAAACTTTATACCAATAGTTCAAATTGTATTTTAATCGTAAATATATCATTCTATGCTTACTGCCATTAGAAATCTTCTACTCTGTAATCCAGTTGCATATTTTCCTGAAATGTACCCACATCAGTCTAGAATCTGATTACTCAAAATAATTTGTCATTAGCAAAATTTGGGGACTTCAAAGTGTGCTCTCTTCTCTAACTTGCATATTTTTTTTTTGAGTTGGAGTCTCACTCTGTTGCCCAGACTGGAGTGCGGTGGTTGCTCCCGGCCACTGCAGCCTCGACCTGCTGGGCTCCGGCGATCCTTCCGCCTCAGCCTTCCAAGTAGCTGGAACTACAGGTGCATGCTACCACGCCTGGCTCATTTTGATTTATTGTAGAGATGAGGTCTCACCAAGTCGCCTAGGTGGGTCTCGAACCCGTGTGCTCAGGTAATCCACTCACCTCAGCCTCCCAAAGGCACGGGATTACAGGCTGAGCCACCGAGTCCAACCTAACTTGCATATTTAAAGATATTTTGTAATTGTGAATTTATACATCTTCACTATTTTAGAACCAAAAAGCATGCACATCACAAATAGGTAACCAATTTTAAGATACTACAATCAGATTACTAAGAAAGAGAGGGAGAGGGCAAAATGTTTGCATATATTTTCTAAGGGTGAAAGAAAAGATCGAAACTAATGAAACCTTAACATTTATTTTATGTATACTAAGGATATCAAAACTATGCAACCAGAATAGTACAACTAAAGTACTATTTCTTTTTTAGAAAGTGAGACTTTTCTGTAAATAATAATGACTAATTTTAATCAATTGGGTTAACTGATTAATCCTTACCAAGATTATGGAAATGTCTATTTTCTCTGTTAATTGTATTGATTTTTAAGACATTAGATCACTACCTTTTACTAACAGCAAAACCCAGAACTAAAATCAAAACAGCAAACAGAATAGAATTATTGGAAATTCATTAAAAGCAATAAAGAAAAAGCTCCCCTCCAAATGTTTAGTCCAAATGGTTCCCCATGATACTAGGCTGCCCCTCAGAACAACTAAACCCCCCTTACTGAGCACCTGCTAAACACTAAATATCACATATACATCCACAGTTAAAAATTTATTTTAAGCCGGGCTCAGTGGCTCAGCCTGTATTCCTGCGCCTTTGGGAGGCTGAGGTGAGTGGATTGCCTGAGCCCGCGGGTTCGAGACCCTGAGCAACTTGGTGAGACATCATCTCTACAATAAAAAAAAAAAAATCAGCCGGGCGTGGTAGCGCACGCCTGTAATTCCGGCTACTCGGAAGGCTGAGGCAGAAGGATCACCGGAGCCCAGCGGGTCAAGGCTGCAGTGGCCAGTCTGGGCGACAGAGTGAGATTCCAACTCAAAAAAAAAAAAAAAAAAATTATTTTAAAAGGTCGGGTATGGTGGCTCAAGCCTATAATCCCAGCACTTTGGGAGGCCGAGGTGAGAGGACTGCCTGAGCCCAGGGGTTCGGGCACGCCTGGGCAACTTGGTGAGACCTCATCTCTATAATAAAAATAATAATAATAAACTGGGCGTGGTAACGCATGCCTGTAGTTCCAGCTACTCGGAAGGTTGAGTGAGGCAAAAAGATCGCCTAAGCCCAGAAGATCAAGGCTGAGGTAGCTGAGCATGCCACTATACCGCAGCCTGGGTGACAGAGTAAGATTCCAACTCAAGAAAAAAAAAAGGCCAGGCTCCAGTGGCTCGGCGTGTAATCTCGCACTTTCTGAGGTCGAGGTGAGTGGATTGCCTGAGTCCACGGATTCGAGACCCACCTGGGCAACTTGGGGAGACCTCATCTCTACAATAAATCAAAAAATTCGCCAGGTGTGGTAGCGCGCGCCCGTAGTTCCAGCTACTTGGAAGGCTGAGGCGGAAGGATCCCCAGAGCCCAGCAGTTCAAGGCTGCGGTGGCTGGCAGCATGCCACTGCACTCCAGTCTTGAGTCTTTGAGTTGAAACGAGACGCCAACTCAAAAAAAAAAAAAAGGACCTTAGGTGAAAGTTGATCACACAACAGACTAACAAGTTCAATATCAACAAAGTTAATTATCTTCCTGTTTTTTTCTTTATTTTTTTATTTTTATTTATTTTTGTTTTTGAGCTGGAGTCTCACTCCGTCACCCAGACTAGAGTGCAGTGGTCGCTCCCGGCCACCACAACCTCGACCTGCTGGGCTCCGGCGATCTTTCCACCTCAGTCTTCCAAGTAGCCGGAACTACAGGTGCACGCTACCACTCCCAGCTAATTTTTTGATTTATTGTAGAGCTGAGTTCTCACCAAGTTGCCCAGGCGGTTCTCAAACCTGCGGGCTCAGGCAATTTACTCACCTCAGTCTCCCAAGGCATGGGATTACAGTCTGAGCCACCTAGCCCGGCTTGTTTTGTTTCTTTAACTTAACTTCAATATCAGATGTTCTCCAAAAATGTCTTTTATATTTAACACTAGTGTGATTTAAATATATAGATTTCCCCTCAGGTTTTTGATGAAATATTTATACGATAGACATTAATTCCAAATGCACTATTAAATGAGTACATACTAAAAGATCTAAATGTAGAGTACAAAAATAACTTTAGCCAGCGAAATTCACAATTTTAAATAATTATTACGGGAAGACACCCCTTATCAACAAGGGTGCCTGAACGAAGCATAGTTGTATACCTAACCCTAAACTGTACCCCACAATATCAAAATAAAACATACTGATAAAAAATAAATAATTATTAACTCTTACTAAAATGACTGCCAACAAGAAAGTTGAAATTGTAAAAACACTTACTTCATTTCCATGTTTTTGCAGAAATTCAATTTCCTGTTGTGTGAAGGTTGTCATGGAGATCGATTTCACTCTGTGTGGTGGATTTAACCCTCGCCTAAAAGATAAAATATTTTACAAAATTTACTACTACATACTATGTTTTTAAAATGACACAGCTAATAATTCAAAACATTTTAAACTAGAACATTTAAATTTGAAACTGCTTTCATCCCATAAACTAAACTACTTTCATCCCATAAAGTATTTTTAAAAAGAAATTTTTTTTTTTGAGTCAGTGTCTTACTTTGTAGTCCAGTCTAGAGTGTAAGAGCACTATCACGGCTCACCTCAGCCTATAACTTCAAACTATAAGAACCTCAGAAAACGCGGGAGACACCCTTATGGAAATTGTAACTGGCAACCAACTTCTGATCAAAACCCCAAGTGTCCGTGCCATAAGGGATAAGATAGACAAGTGGGACCTCATCATACTTACAACCTTCTGCAAAGCCAAATAAACCATCAAGAGAGCGGTAGACAGCCCAGACTGGGAAAAAATATTTGCCAACTGTATGTCTGACAAAGGTCTAACATCTAGGATCTACAAGGAACTCAAATGTGCTGAAAAGAAAAAAACAAACAGCCCCATTACAAAGTGGGCAAAAGAAATGAATAGATAGTCTCAAAAGAAGACATATAAGCAGCCAACAAATACATTTAAAAAATGCTCAGCCTCACTAGTCATCAAAGAAATGCAAATTAAAACTACACTGAGATACCATCTAACTCCAATCAGGATGGCCATCATCAATAACTCAAAAAACAACAGATGCTGGAGAGGATGGAGGGAAAAGAGAAACTTCTACACAGTTGGTGGGAGCGTAAAATAATACAATCTCTGTGGAAAACAGTGTGGTGATTCCTAAAAGATCTAAAAATTGACCTTCCATACAACCCCGCAATCCCTCTACCAGGAATATACCCAGAGAAACTCAAATCACTCTATGAAAGATACCTGCACTACGTGTTTATTGCAGCAGTATTCACAATAGCAAAATTATGGAACTCATCAGGCTGCCCATCAAAAGAGGACTGGAGAAAAAAATGTAATACATATATACAATTGAATATTACACAACTATAAAGAAACAAAATTATGAACTTCACAGCAACTTGGATGGACTTAGAGTCTATAATACTGAGTGATCTATCACAGGAACAAAGAACGGAGTATCACATGTTCTCACTCATAAGTAGACCTTGAACAATTATTGCAATACTGTAAGAAAAGAACTGACAGTAGTGGGGATCTGCCGGGGGAGAGGGGTCATAATTCATTAACAAGGATACCTATATCATGAACATTTGTATACCTAACGCTGAATTGTACCCCACACCTTTTTTTTTTTGAGTTGGAGTCTCACTCCGTCACCCAGACTGGAGTGCAGTGGCACGCTCCCGGCCACCACAGCCTCGACCCGCTGGGCTCCGGCGATTCTTCCACCAAGTAAAAACTATTCACGCACTACCACACCCGGCTTTACCCCACATCTTTAAAATTTTAAAAAAAAAATTTTTTTTAATTAGCTGGGCTCGGTGGCATGCACCTGTAGCTCCAGCTACTTGGAAGGCTGAGGCAGAAGGATCGCTGAGGCAGAAGGATTGCTGAGACAGAAGGATAGCCACAATGGCACTCCAGTCTGGGCGACAGAGTGAGACTCCTACTCAAAAAAAAGCAATTATTCAAATTTTCATATTTCTTAAGAAAGAGACAACAATGTGGTAAGATTCGAGCTATACAAATATTCTTATCAAATATCTACTACCTTTAAATAAGTTTGAGGTTAATTTAGAAAACCATATGAAATCTAAAGTAAGAAAAGGAGGTAATTAACCAATATGAGTAAAGTTCCATTTCTTCACCAAGTCAAGTAAAAAATTTATAAAAAACATTTTCAGAGCCGGGCTCGGTGGCTCAGCCTGTAATCCCGTGCCTTTGGGAGGCTGAGGTGAGTGGATTGCCTGAGCCCGCGGGTTCGAGACCCGCCTGGGCAGCGAGACCTCATCTCTACAATAAATCAAAAAACCAGCCGGGCGTGGTAGCGCATGTCTGTAATTCTGGCTACTTGAAAGGCTGAGGCAGAAGGATCACCGGAGCCCAACAGGTCGAGGCTGTGGTGGCCTGAAGCGGCCACTGCACTCCAGTCTGGGTGACAGAGTGAGACTCCAACTCAAAAAAAAAAAACAAAAACAAAAACATTTTCAGTCACCTCAGGAGGCCATATTCAAAAGTTATAAGAGTTACAAGAATGTGGAGGAGGGGCTCAACAAAACAGTTAGATACATGATTAAATGACCTTTAAGATCTTTTACAACCCAGAGCCTTTTCTGTATGGATAGCCTTAGAAGGACTTTATCTTGATGATGTTTTATCATGCACATATAAAACCAAATAGAAATGTACTTAAAGTAAAAACTATTCACATGATATCCAATAATCACAAAGTAGTTGATCCACCCCCAATAATGGTCAAATAATCTGTGCAAAGTAACAAGTAGCCTATTCAAAGTTCAGTAAAATCACCTTTAAGGTCATGTCCTCTGATAAAGGCCTCATTTGAAACCCGGGTTCTGGAGCAGATTACTGTAGTAATATTTGCTGTAATATTTTTACAGACTCTATCATAGTCAATTTGCAATCACCTATGCTAATTAAATAATAGATTTAACAATGATGTGGTTCACACCTGTAATCCCAGCACATTGGGGGGCCCAAGAGGGCGTATCACTTGAGGCTAGGAGTTCAAGATCGGCCTAGACAACACAGCAAGACTTGTGTCTACCAAAAAAAGAAAGAAAGAAAAAGAAAAAAAATTAGCCAGGCATGGTAGCACATGCTTGTAGTCCCAGCTACTCAGGAGGCAGAGGCAGAAGAATCACCTGAACCCAGAGGTTGAGGCTGCAGTGAGCTATGATCGTGCCACTGCACTCTGGCCAGGGTGACAGAATAAGATCCTGAATCTTTAAAAAAAAAAAAGAAAGAAAGAAAAACAAACAAACCGAAGACTCCAAAACGTTAACAGTCCTTGTATACATAAAATGAGATTGAATATTTTTCTATTTAAAATTTTCTATTCTCTCCAAATTTCCTAAAATCAATATCTTATTCTATAATTTTTTAAATGGCAAAAGATAATGGAAAGTCCCACTGACTAGTACTATTAGTCAAAATTTAGGTTTTTAGTCCTGGCTTTATGGATGTGAACATCTGTGCTGAAGAACTAAAAAAAGAAAATAGGCGAAGGAGGAAATAGTCTTAATAAGGCTTTCTTTCAATTTTTCTAAGACCTGGAAAACTTTTCCTCCCAAATCCTCTAATACCTACTAAAATCAATAACTTTTATTCGTTTCTCTAAATCAGGGTTTTTGTTTTTTAAACTTTGGCACTATTGACATTTTGGGCTAGATAATTCTTTATTGCAGAGGGCTGCCCTGTGCATTGTAGGATGCCATCTGCATTCCTGGCTTCTACCTACTAAATAATTGTAGAACCAACCCTTCACCAAACAGTGGCAATTAAAAACATTTCCAGGCTGGGCTCGGTGGCTCAGCCTGTAATCCCGGCACTTTGGGAGGCCGAGGTGAGTGGATTGCCTGAGCCCATGGGTTCGAGACCTTGTTTCTACAATAAATAAAAAAATTAGCCGAGTGTGGTAATACATGCCTGTAGTTCTGGCTGCCTGGAAGGCTGATCCTCCTGAATCACCAGAGCCCAGCAGGTCGACGCTGGGGTGACCGTAAGTGTGCCACTACACTCCAGCCTGGGTGACAGAATGAGACTCCGACTCAAAAAAAAAAAAAAAAAAAAGGTTCCAAACATTGCCGAATCTTCCCTAGGGGACTGCTCCAAATACGATAAATATGTTAATTACTAAGCAAAAGAAATTAACCAAATTCCTTTGAATATCTATTGAGATAAATTCCACCAAGATTCAATCTTCTACATTCTATACCTTCTCTCCACACACAAGAAAAAAATTAAATTTTTTCATAACCTTATTTACAGAATAACTAATATAAAATAGAAATATATCTTTATCTGAAATAACACAAAGCAAATATACAAGTTTAAAAT
Source organism: Carlito syrichta (assembly GCF_000164805.1). Taxonomy (NCBI): domain Eukaryota; kingdom Metazoa; phylum Chordata; class Mammalia; order Primates; family Tarsiidae; genus Carlito; species Carlito syrichta. Next base: position 727,546 of record NW_007260476.1, read on the forward strand.
TTACATAGAACACATATATTATAATTTAAGTCAGAAAAGACTAAGGAAAGTCCCAACAACAAACTATACAATATATAATATACAACTCTCTTAAACTGGTTGGCAAAATCTAGGTTAATAAGGCAGAAGGAAATTAATCTATATAAATATCTAGACTGACATCTTACATATTGAATCTCATCAATTTCTACTTCCAACACCATGACAAACTAGATAGTCTGAGGCTCCTCTGCTAACACAACAATCCAAAAGTTTAAAATAAAAAACAAAATTATTAACATTGTTAGACCTTCTAGAAAGCAGGAGAAATTTCTAGGGACCATAAGAAAAAAAAAGACAAAAAAGTTAAAATTAAATGGAAACCAGAAGTTTGTCCCATGTTACACACAAATGCAGTATTGCTCAGCAGACAATTGCCAACAATAGCCAAGGCAAAGTAAGGGAGCTCAACCTCAGATACACTGTTAGGTTAAATTTAAGGCCCTGGATGGGGAATAAAGTAGTTTTAGGTTGCTACAATCCATGAATCCCAATAGAAGCACGTGTAAATCCTTTCTAGAGAAATATATTTTCAACTTAGACTAACAAGATTTCCAAATATTATGTTCAATAAAATATGAGGCCTCAATAAAAATCATCACACAACAAAATAAGACCACTGAGCCCAAGTCAGTAGAAACAAAAGATTTATACCGCTCCCCAAGACACTAGCTATTGGAACTATCAGTTAGAAAATATAAAATAAACATAGTATATAGGAAACATTGAAATAAACGAAAGATGGAATAAACACGAAAAAGAATTGCAATATAATGATCAGAATGAGGTAAATTTAAACATCAGAATATTTAGAAATGGAAAATTATAAATGTAGAAATTTAAAATGCACCAAATCAGTTAAAGAACAGATTAAACACACCTGAAGAGAGAGAATTAATGAATTAAAAGGTTCAAAGAAGAAATAAATCAGAAGGCAGCACAGACATATAAGGAAACTGAAAAGACAAGGGTAAAAAAAAAAAAAAGGACAGAATTATAAGGCCTAACATACATCAAACAAGTTATTTCTTTTAGGAGACAGACTGAAAGAATGAATGAGGAAATAGTTTAAGTGACAATGGCTGAGGTTTTTCAGACTCAATAAAAGGCACGAATATACAGATATAGGAAGCACAACTTACCAAAATCAGGATAAATAAAATCCAACTTAGAAACATTTTGGTGAAACTTTAAAGACAAAGAGAAGATCTTAAAAGCAATCAGAAAAAAAAAGGGAAGGAATTTGACTGATAGTAGACTTCTCAATGGAAATGATAAGACAGTTGACTATTATATTCAAGTGGAAAGAAAAAAATAACTGTTGTGAACCTTGCAAAGCTACTTTGAAGTGTAAGATCAACATAATGATATTTTCAGAATACAAAAACTAAGAGTCTACTCCAGGAGATCTTCATTTAAAAAGCTTAGACTGGGCTAGGCGCTGTGACTCACACCTGTAATCCCAGTACTTTGGGAAGCCGAGGCGAGACGTTGCCAGAGTCTGCGGTTTCGAGACCAGCCTGGACAACATGGCAAGACCTTGTCTCTACAAAAAATCAAAAAATTAGTCGGGCATGGTGGCACGTGACTGTAGTTCCAGCTACTTGGAAGGCTGAGGTGTAAGGATCACTTGAACCCAGCAGGTCAAGGCTGCGGTCGCTATGAGCAAGTCACTGCATTCCAGTCTGGGCAACAGAGTGAAACTTCTACTCAAAAAAAAGAAAGATTCTGAAAGAAAGAAAAAACTATAGTCCTGATTTCATGTCACTATCTGTAGTAACCACAATTTTTACACTAGTTAAAATACATTTTTTCAGTTGGGTGCAGTGGCTCAGCCTGTAATCCCAGCACTTTGGGAGACCAAGGTGAGAGGAATGCCTGAGCCCAGGGGTTAGAGACCAGTCTGAATAACTTGGTGAGACCTTGTCTATACAATAAATCACACACACACATACAAACTAATCAGGCATGGTGGCATGGGTCTGTAGTTCCAGCTACTTGGAAGGCTAAGGCGGAACAATCACCTGAGCCCAGCAGGTTGTCGGTGGGGTAGCCATGACTATGCCAATGCACTCCAGCCTGGGCGACAAGAGGGAGACTCCAACTCAATAAAAACAAAACATAAAATACATTTTTCTCATTAGTAGATTATCTTCTCTACCTACCAAATCTGATCATTTAAATGAATAAAATCCTTAATGAATCAAAACTAAAATATTAATTTTTAAGGTAAATTCCTGGAAGCTGGTGCCACTTCCCTTTTTGTTTTTTACTAACCATAGTCTTGCTGACATGTGAATTCAGGATTTATAAAATATAAAACACTGTACTGTAATGATATTAGTCATAACCACTGGATGCAATTGTTGGGCAAGTAAACCAAATCGTTTTTATAGGGCCAGTACTGACGTACCACATTTCAGACCTTAAAATACACATTTTAAGTCTCCACTTCTGTGCAAAAGTAGACTCATTTAATAACTGTAGTTTTGATATTTTGGAAGCATGTTTTCCAGTTAATTGGTTTCAAGAAGTTCAAAGTAACCTAGTGGTGCAGCCCAATATGTTTTTGCAGTATAATTAAGTCATATGCAGATCCCCAGGAGTTTTAGTTTTAATGACCACCACCCAGGTATAACTGTAACCAGATGGTGTGACTCATTCCATATGTCCACCAGTATGCTGTTCTTAACTATGCTTCAAACAATCTTGCAAACAGCCATTTGTTCAATTCAAATAGCAATCTGTGCTGGATGAATAAGTAGGAAAGCTTATTTAGTTAGCTTTATTAATTGTTTTTCCCCTGCTGGGAGAGGAGCGGAGTTAAGATATTTTATGTGGTTGCTAATAATATTGGCACAAAGAAATTTATGTGGTTGCTAATAATATTGGCACAAAGTAATAAAGTTGACATTTAGACCTATCCCATCCTTGTTATTTACTAAAAATATTACATATGTTTTATATTATAAAATTATACATTAAAAATCAAGAACAAGTCGGGTTCGGTGGCTCAGCCTGTAATCCCACGCCTTTGGGAGGCTGAGGTGAGTGGATTGTGGGAGCCCGCGGGTTCGAGACCCGCCTGGGCAACTTGGCGAGACCTCATCTCTACGATAAATCAAAATGAGCCAGGCGTGGTAGCGTGCGCCTGTAGTTCCAGCTACTCAGAAGGCTGAGGCGGAAGGATCGCTGGAGCCCAGCAGGTCGAGGCTGCGGTGGCCGGGAGCGGCCACGGCATTCCAGTCTGGGCGACAGAGTGAGACTCCAACTCAAAAAAAAAAATCAAGAACAGATGGAAGACACCTTTAACAGGTTATCAAGATCTACAAACTGATGACGTCAAGACACTGTAGCTATTGAGTTGTCCAAAATATTAGTCTATCCAGAGCCCAACATTTAAAAACGAACATTGTGCGTGTCTGTAGTCCCAGCTACTTGGGAGGCTGAGGCAGGGGTATCTCTTGAGCCCAGGAGGAGTTCAAGGCAGCAGTGAACTATGATGGCTCCACTGCACTCCAGCCTAGGAGACAGAGCAAGACTATGTCTCTAAAACAAACAAAAAAACAGAATATAAATATACATAAATAAAACACAAATAAACATGATGTAAACCACAATTATTATTATGAGTTTTTTGGAAAGCCACAAATACTACACCATAAGGTCCTTGTAACACTTAGAGCAAGCATCAAAAATATTCAAGTAATGATTTAAACCTAATTAAGGCATACCAGTAAAAGTGGACAAAATCTAAAAATGTCTTTACTACATCCTCAACGCCCCCAAAAAATGATGGCAAAAGAATAAAAAGGTGACCAGACATAGTGGCTCACAGGGGAGCCAGGGTGAGAGGGTTGCCTGAGCCCACGGGTTTGAGATCAGCCTGGGCAACTTGGCAAGACCTCATCTCTACAATAAATCAAAAATTAGCCAGGCATGGTGGTGCGTGCCTGTAGTTCCAGCTACTTGGAAAGCTGAGGTAGAAGGATCACCTGAGCCCAGCAGGTCAAGGCTGCGGTGGCCGTGAACATACCACTACAATCCAGCCTGGGCAACAGAGTAAGACTCCAGCTCACAAAAAAAAAGCAAATAAAAAGGTATTAATTCACAAGAGAGAGAGGACAGAGAACAAGAGGGGAAATCAATTCACACTACAGTTCTCCAGTAACAAAATTTGTAAGATAAAAAAGTGAATATGCCAGCAATAACTAACTTTGTAGAGAAAGCCAAAGTAGAAGCTACTGCAGAGGTGGAAGAAGCCAACTAGAAGCTGATTCCCACCACAGGACCTGTGAAAGAATCACTGAAGGAACTATATGCAGGCAGGGGGCTTATATGGGGTCAAAACTCATTAGAAGCCAGGTACGGCGGCTCATGCCAGTAATCCCAGCACTTTGGGAGGCAGAGGCGAGGAGAGGACTGCCTGAGCCCAAGGGTTCAAGATCAGCCTGGGCAACTGGGTGAGACCTCGTCTCTATAATAAATTAAACAGTTATAATGGTGGCACACATCTGTGGTTCCGGCTACTTGGAAGGCTGAGGCAGAAGAATCGCCTGAGCCCAGCAGGCTGAGGTTGCAGTGGCCGTGGGCATGCCACTGCACTCCAGCCTGGGCGACAGAGTCAGACTCTGACTCCAAAAATAAATAAATAAATAAAAGATTCTATGTCCCAAGTCACCTCCTTCAACTTAGTTAGCTTCCCAGAAGAATGGCAGCCAGGTGTTTTTTTTTTAATTCCCAAAAAAAAGAAGATTGGAAAATATCTCTGAACTCTAAAAAGCATGAGTTTCCAAACAGAATTTTTAAAAAGCCTTAAACACTGAACAAAAGACCTACACCAAAATACTTCAATATGAGGTTCTGAACAGCAGGAATAAAAGAAAGTCATATATACTCCCAAACAGGAAAGAAAAAAAAATGGGTCACAAAGAATCAGTAATAGGAGCCAGAAGTTGGGAGACCAGACTGGGCAATATAGCAAGAGTTTGTCTCCTGAAAACAAACAAACAAAAAAAGTCAAAATTGAAAAACAAAAATTAAAAATATTATGTTAGTTAGAAATATTAAGGTAAATATAGAAGAAGAGAACAGCCAAAAAAGTTCAAAGTCATTTTGTATGATAGTCAGAAAGTAGGGAAGGGAAAAGGTGTTCTCTTCTTCTATATTTTGCTGTTTGTCATAAATCTTTGCCTTTTAAAATTATGTACATATATTCTTTTGATTGAAATATTGAATTAAAAATAAATTAAAAATTAAAATAAAAAAATAAATGAAAATAAACTGTTCTTGCTCTTCAAAAGTAAACTTAACTGACACATACTTACAAGTTTTCTCTTCTTCTTTTTGAGTCAGAGTCTCACTCTGTTGCCCAGGCTGAAGTGAATTGGCACACTAATGGCCATGGTAGCCTTGACCTTCTGGGCTCAGGCAATTGTTCTGCCTCAGCATCCCAAGTAGGTGCAACCCCAGGCGCACACTTCCATGCCCGGCTAATTTTTTTATTTATTGTAGAGACAAGGTTTTGCCAAGTTGCCCAGACTGGTCTCAAACCCCTGGGTTCAAGAAATTCTCTCACCTCCGCCTCCCAAAGTGCTGGGAATACAGGCATGAGCCACAGCAATTGGCCAGGTGCTGTTTTTTTAAGTGATGAAAAACAGCATTCCTACAAAACTTGAGGAATTTTTTAAAATTTCAGAAACATCAAGTTTCTTTACTACACACTAGTAGTCTTTTTAAAAAAGCACCTTCAAAATACCAGTTCCAAGTTAGAACCACCAACGTTAAGAAATAATTTGAAGACATAAGTGAACAAAAGTTTTCCCATTATTAGTTCTGCTGATTTTCATACCTCCCCCATAAGAGCTCGCAAAATTTAACAAAAATGAGGGAAAATGTCAGAATTTTTGAAATCTGACAATTACAAGGAAAGTTCCTCTTTTCTAAACATATACTGTTTCTCTGTAACTTACATATACTGGTGTTGTATCTCCCCCTAGAGTCATACAGAATACCTCTTCCAATGCCTTAAATTACCCAAAGACAGAGATCATGTGTATAGCTCCCCCACTAAGTCTTTTCCCTCACTTTTTTTTTTTTAAAGTTAGTGGCATTTTTGGTTCCTGCAAATGTTCCTCTAATATATAGTTTCAAACTTCCTTATGATCTTGATCGTATTCTTTGGGGCATGCTCCTGTTTGTTAACACATAAATAAGCAACCAGAAAAAAAGTAAAATATAATTATGACCTCTTTCCCTCTAAAAAACATTTATGGTGTCAATGAGAAAGACTGACATCTTACTCAGTAGTCTTGGAACAAAATATGTTCTAGTTTAAAAAAAAAAAACTTGACCCGGCACAGTGGTTCACGCCTGTAATCCCAAAACTTTGGGAAGTCAAGATAGGAAGACTGCTTGAGCCCAGAAGTTCTAGACCAGTCTACACAACATAAAGAGACCTCATTTCTAAAAAAAATTCACAAAATTATCCAGGCATGGTTGTGCATGCCTGTACTGCCAGCTACTTGGAAGTCTAAGGCAGGAGGATTGCTTGAGTCCAGGAGTTTGAGGCTGCAGTGGCACAGTCATGGCGTGACAGAGCAAGACCCTGACTAGAAAAATAAATAAAAATAAAAATAAACAACAGTCAACATATTGCAAAATAGGCAGAAATTGGAAGCATTTAAAAAAAAAATAAACAAAAGGTCATTTGCAGTATGCAAACAATTCAAACAAGTTTTCTGTCCCCACTGTAAAATTAGTTAATGAATTTCATCCTAATAATGTTCAATCAGGTGTCTTTAGGGCAACAACTTTCTCGCGTGAGGTTATAAAGGACATCACAAGGAACCTGCTACTAATGAAAGGACTCGAAGTTATAAATGATTTACTTTTTTTACATGTTAAAGAAGTTGTATTTCCTTAAACAAGCATTACTTTGACTATTGAATTAAAAAATGCAATACTGAGTAGGGAAAAATGGGAGGGGTCATACCTAGTCCTGAAAATATCCATAGGAGTTTCTCAGACATGTGAGCATCATGCATACTACACAGAAAGGATGGGAAATATCAGTTTAGGAAATTTGTTTGGTTTCCAAAAAATGCTATTGAAACAGATACAGAGGTTTCTTTCTCTCTTTTTTTTTTTTTGGAGATGGAGTCTCACTTTGCAGTGGCACTCTCACAGCCATCCCAGCATTGATCTGCTGGGCTCAAGCAATCCTTTCACCTCAGCCTTCCAAGTAGCCAGAACTACAGGCACGTGCTACCCCACAGCTAATTTTTGATTTATTGTAGAGACAGAGTCTTGCCAAGTTGCCTGAGCTGGTCTCAAACCCATGGGTTCAGACAATTCTCTCACCTCAGTCTCCCAAAGTGCTGAGCCACGGAGCCCAGCCGATACGATACAGAGATTTCTAAAGAGATAACTATTTTTAAATTAAGGTCAGCAAGTTCCTTAAAACAATGTTTTAATTCTCTTCACTCATAATCCACTAATATTTAAAATTTTAATATAAATTTAATCTCAATAAACTGTACTTAACCTACTATGAAACTAAGGGCTTGTGTTTGCAATCACATCACGCCAAGAATCATGGATAGTGAATGAAGAAAAGATAATAGGGAAATGACAACTTCACACCAAGTTAAGGTCAAATGATGTCTCTCCATCCCCTGAATACTGAAGAGTTTTCCAGTATAGAAGGTACTCACAGCACTGTACAGAAGAATCCATCCACGCTGCTGGATAAATCCATGTTTCTCTTTTCTCCTGAAAAGCCTACAGCTAATGACTACTGCAGTGAACACGCAAGGCTTGAAGACTACCCTCTCCTGCTCCTTCCAACTGAGTTTACGCTTATCAAAAGTTGTCTAGTTTAAAATTTAAAGTAAAAAAAAAAGCTGTCTGGCATAGTATTTGGTACCATAACTGGTATAGTACTTGGAAAGTATATAATTTAAGTGAACATTATGTAAAACAATGACACATAGTTTTCCATGTAAACTATGCGAAATATTTTAGAGACTCTACTAAATTGAGTCTCTAGCAAAATCTGTTATTTGATCACAGTTAAGAACTGTAAAAGATTGAAAACAAATGATAAAAACCTAAAACAATTCATCATTCAAATTGCTTTATAAGTAAATCAAAATGCTAAAAATCATAAGCAGCACAGTGTAACTCTATCTAGGTTATATCAGGGGACAAAGAGTCTAAAATCAAGCCAGGTGCAGTGGCTCATACCTATAGTCCCAACACTTTGGGAGGACGAGGCGAGAGGATTGCCTGTGCTCAGGGGTTCAAGACCAGCCTGGGCAACTTGGTGAGACCTCATCTCTACAATAAATCAAAAAATTAGCCAGGCTTGGTGGTGCACACCTGTAGTCTCAGTTTCTTGGAAGGCTAAAGTGGAAGGATTGCCTGAGTCCAACAGGTTGAGGCTGCAGTGGCTGTGAGCGTGCCACTGCACTCCAGCCTGAGCAACAAGGTGAGACCTCAACTCAAAAAAAAAAAAAAAAAAAAAAGAATCTAAGAATTAAAGTCTTATATGCTAGCAAATTAACAGTAATGTTAAAATATTTGCTATATATAGTATTTATGTATACATATAACATGTATACGTACATGTGGGTGTACACACACACACACACACACACACACACACACTTCTACGATCACTTGCTTTAACTCACTTTTTGATAAACCTATCAATCTTAACTGCATAGACTAAAGCATTTTAATTACAGTTCAAACATAGAAAACAGCAAGAGAATTAACTCAGGGCACATGAGGGTATTAATATGACAAATTTTTTAAAAACTGCTGTCACTGGAACAACACTGTATTCCCATTGAATCCACAATATCCAACAGCACTTTCTTAATAAAACTCAAAAAAACCACATTTTGGAGCTAAGAAGTTTCTTTAAAAAAAAAAAAAAAAAAGGCTGGGTTCAGTGGTTCAACCTGTAATCCCAGCACTTCGGGAGGCCACGGCGAGTGGATTGCCTGAGCCTGCTGGTTTAAGACCAGCCCAGGCAACCTGGCAACACTTCGTCCCAACAATAAATCAAAAATTACCCTGGCGTGGTAATGTGGGCCGGTAGTTCCAGCCACTTGGAAAGCAAAGGTAGAAGGATCACTGGAGCCCAGCAGGTCGACACTGGGGTGGCTGTGAGCATGCCACTGCACTCCAGCCTGGGCGACAGAGTGAGACTCCAACTAAAAAAGAAAAAAAAAAGGTGCAGTGGCTCAAGCCTGTAATCCTAGCATTTTGGAAGGCAAAGGTGAGTGAACTGCCCGCAGGGGTGTGAGACCAGCCTGGGCAACCTGGTGAGCACTTGCCTCTACAATAAATCAAAAAATTAGCTGGGTGTGGTTGCGCATGCCTGTGGTTCCAGATACTTGGAAGGATGAGGCGGAAAGATCACCTGAGCCCAGCAGGTCAATGCTGCAGTGGCCATGAGTGTGACACTGAACTCCAGCCTGGGTGGCAGAGTGAGGCTCCTACTCAACAAAAAAAAAAAGCACAATATAGCCATAAAACAAACATCTGTATATCTATAAACTATCTGTCCTGCCATTTAAAACCCAATGAAGTAAAATGAACCATTTAAATCCCCAAAATACAGAGTTACAACAATTTACCCACAGTAACTATGCATTCTTCAGTAGTGCAATTAACATTACTTCTGGATCCCAATATCAAGCAGGTAATAACAGCAAAGCATTAAGAGTGTATGCTAATTTTACAATCGAAAGTTGTAAGCAGATAATAGTACCTTCCTCAAAGGATTGTTACTAGAATAATGCCTGCCACACAACTAGCATTCAATAAAAAGTAGTAGCTGTTACTATTACATTTTAAATTTCAATGAATATTTTAACTACCGTATCCCCAGCACATGGGCTAGTGTCCGCCACTTAATAAATACTTGCTTGAAAAAAGAAGTGTCCTTCACATCTGAAAAGGTATCAAATAATTTGGCCACTTACTCTAAATTGAAAATTCACTGCACTGTCAAAACATCTCACTAAATGTGGTTACAAAAAAGTGAAAAAGGAATTTAGAATATAAATCACTGCCCACTGGTGACCTCATGAGACCCTGAATATGATAAACAGAGCTCCAAAGGGCATCAGATTGCAATCAGGCTGTAATATTAATAGTTGTACAAAAACAAATTAAATCTCTTTTCATTTATCCAACTTTAATTTTTTTTAATTAACATTCTTCGGCCAGGCATGGTGGCTCATGCCTATAATCCCAGCACTTTGCGAGGCCGAAGCAAGAGGACTGCCTGAGCCCATGGGTTTGAGAGCAGTCTGCTCAAAAAATAAAATAAAATAAAAGCACTCACCGTCCGCATAAAATATTTGGCATTAAGAGACGCAACATGTTTCTTAAATATCATATTTTATTTTTATCTAAACCCTCACTGAAAAACTTATGAATACTTTCTCAAGGATAGGATGATCTTATATTATTTACTGGTTAGACTAATGTTTACAGTCTTGTAACATTAGTTTTAAGAAATAATTTAGTCTAAGACTAGACTTTAAATCAAATACATGTTCTTTAACATGAAGGTCATTTTTATTATTGATTATATTTTAAATGTTTGGTGTATTCATTCATAATTCCAAGTATTTCTGTAAATAGAACAGAAAGAGATTAACCAATCAATTAGGATGCCTTCATTATGCCTCAGTTACAAATAGTTAACTGTATCTAACTCTAGTCTATTTTATTTTTATTTTTATTTATTTATTTATTTTTGAGTTGGAGTCTCACTCTGTCGCCCAGACTGGAGTGCAGTGGCCGCTTCCGGCCACCACAGCCTCACCTGCTGGGCTCCGGCGATCCTTCCGTCTCAGCCTTCCGAGTAACCGGAATTACAGGCATGCACTACCACGCCCAGCTGATTTTTTGATTTATTGTAGAGATGAGGTCTTGCTGCCCAGGCGGGTCTCGAACCCGCGCACTCAGGCAATCCACTCACCTCAGACTCCCAAAGGCGCGGGATTACAGGCTGAGCCACCGAGTCCGCGAACTCTAGTCTATTTTAAAGTTTCACAATCTAAATTCAGTTTTATGCTCTGAATAAACATCACTGAAGTATACAAGAAAGTAATCTAAAAAAATAAGAAAGGTTAGCTCCGAGTCTAGTAACATTAATAAGATGCTCATTCAATTGATTTCAACATATTACTAAATGAATGACAAAAGGTTGTGATTATCCTAAAATTTAGAATTCACAATAGTAGATATCATTTACTGTGTATCAGTATTTTCTAGGTCAACAAAGAATGGCAGCTATCAATCCTTAATTCATGCTTGTACCTCCATCACTTAGCCCACTCTTAACTATGTGTTCAATAAATAAATACAATATCATTTAATCCTCTTAACAACCCTGAACTATGTTATCATCTTAGCACAAATAAAGAAACTGAGGCTAAGAGGATGGATCCAGGTCAACCTCTACATAATGGCCTAGCTTAATTCCATGCCCTAAGTCACGGCGGCAACATCAAAATTTGACTTTAAAATTTATAGTCTTTTTGCCAGGCACGATGGCTCACGCCTATAATCCCAGCACTTTGGGAGGCGGGGCGTGAGAGGACTGCCTGAGCCCACGGGTTCAAGATCAGGCTGGGCAACTTGGCAAGACCACATCTCTACAATAAATGAAAAAATTAGCTGGGTGTAGTGGTGCGTGCCTGTAGCTCAGCTAATTGGAAGGCTGAGAAGGACTGCCCGAACCCAACAGGTCAAAGGTCAAGGCTGCAGTGGCTATGAGCATGCCACTGCACTCCAACCTGGGCGACAGAGTGAGGCTCCAACTCAAAAAAAAAAAAAAGTTCATAGTTGTTTTAATTATACAATGCTATCTAAATAGTATTTACACAGTTATTATTAAACTCAACAGTTATATTATTCTTCCTAAATTATTTTTCTGCATTATTGTTTTTCAAAGAAAAATTCCTCAGGAGCTGTTATCCCTCCAATGCTCTGCAGTAGACACTAGATGGCTGCAATTCCAGCATCAATTTCTTCCTCTCCAAGAATTCCAGATTTCTGATTTGAGAACTCTATTTGGGGTTGTCTGTTCCAATGAAGAAAGGGTAGAACATGCATCCAGTCAGATTACATGACCTATGCTAACCCAACCAGAGAGAACTGTAGAAATTCTGAAAGTGTTGGAGCTGGAGTGAGGGAAATCTAGGCAATATTCTTAAGTCACTGGATGAAGTCTTACTCTAAACCAATCTATAAATTCCCTTCATATTTTTAAACCAATTTAATTCAGGTTTTGAGCTACATCCAAAAAATCCAAGATGATAAGTTTTTTAGACTGTTTCTCTTTTTTTTTTTCTTTTTCTTTTTTTAAGTCTGGGTCTTACTCTGCTGCCTAGGCTGGAGAGCAATGGCGTGATAACAGCTCACCACAGCCTCAAACTCCTGGGCTCAAGTGATCCTGCTCAAGTGATCCTCCCACCTTACTTCCTGAGTAGGAAGACCACTAGCCTACACCACCATGTCTCACTAATTTTTTTTTTTATTTTTGTACAACTGAGGTCTCGCTATGTGGCCCAGGCTGGTCTCAAACTTCTAGACTCAAGTGATTCTCCCACCTTGCCTCCCAAAGTGCTAGGATTACATGAGTTACCCACCACGACCTGCTGGATGTTTCTCATTTCAATGCCTGCCTCATATAGTATGGTTCCCTTACTCACAGAATGTCCTCTCCCTCAATGCTTCTCATCTATTGGGCACATATTATGTACCAGGCATTGTGTGAGATGTTTAACATACATTACCTCTTTTATCTTTTCTTTTTTGCTTTTCTAGTTCTTTTTTTAGCACTAGAATACTGAAAACAAATGTACATCCAAAATCTCTTAATACTGAAAACAAATGTACATCCAAAATCTAAAAAAGAAATCTTATCCTCACCATTTCATATAAGAGAAAACTCAAGCTCAAAGAGATGGAGTGACATTGTCAATACCATATAACTAACACTTGGAGCCCAAATTCAAAATCATGTTTACCAAGTTCATAAATTCTTAGCATTTCAATTACACAAAGCTGGAACTTTCTTTTAAAGGTATCTGCTGGGGGAGGGGGGGTTGGCAGTAGTGGGATACTGCGGGAGGGGGGCGCACCTCATCAACAAGGGTACCTGCATAATGAACGTTTGTATACCCAACCCTGAATTGTACCCCATATCTTTAAAATAATTTTTTTTTTTTGAGTTGGAGTCTCACTCTGTCACCCAG
>NW_007260476.1:741375-742635 GCF_000164805.1 Carlito syrichta
GAACCCGCGGGCTCAGGCAATCCACTCACCTCAGCCTCCCAAAGGCGCGGGATTACAGGCTGAGCCACCGAGCCCGGCTTACTTCTTTATTTATAAATGAAAAGCATGATCCAAACTATATCCCAGATATACCACCTAGCTCTGTGACTGTTATAATTAAAAATATCACTAACTTGCAATTTCTCAATGTTTCTCTGACTACACAATCTAAAAGTAACCTTAGGGACTCCCCTACCACACTACCATAACGCTCAGCACTGTACTTATACATGGCATTTTTCTTATTTATTTACTTACGTTTTACCATCTCCCCCACTAGAATGGAGGAACTTTGCACACTCAAGGGCTTCACACATCCCTAACAGGCACCCAATAAATGTCTGTTGAAGAAGTACTACTCATGGAAGACTAATGCCTCTTTGCCCAACTTAAGAAATCGGCGCTCCCATATACGGTATTATGTACTTTGTCTCAAAATTAATCTTACAGTCTAAGGTTTTATGACTATTTGGAAACTACCACTTCGTCAATAACTTACTTTGAATACAAGATAATGAGTAATACAAAGGCATCTTATCAGTTCCAAAATCATCTGCAAACTTTCCAAATGAAATCTCACAGCAACAAAAATTTGATCAAAGTAAAATTCAGTGAAGCAAAACAGAACCAATACAAACCACCCTGGTAATTCGGGGTGGCATCCCCTTTTTCTGAAACAATGCTGTTTCCCCATCTCTCCCCATACAGCCAGGGCACTTGGGTATTGATCTAGAAGCCTCACAGATGCCACCACCATACTTAGAATCACACAGCTCCTTATTTCCATTGAAACTTCCCCCCCTCAAACTCCTCAGACTCTCTTCGAACCGTAAAGCCAGAACCCTACGGCTTCAAATCTGCTTCTCTGCCTCCCCACCCCCCCCCCCGCAATTAATTCTCTACGAACTTTTCCCTTGGGATTCACATCTCTGCTAACAAGATGGTTTTAATCCCGCTACGATTCCGAAGTGCCAGCTTTCTCCCAGTTTCCCCGGTGTTCCCGACCTGAGGAAAAAAGCACGGGCTGCGCGTCCCGGCTCTCCCCACCCCCTCCACCCACGCCCGGCAGGTGCCTCGCTCGGAACCGCGGCGCCGGGCCGCTGAGAGGCGGGACACACAAAGGACCCGCTCGGCCTCCCCAGCCTGCTCGCGGCCCGTCCCCGCAGCCCCGCCGGGCCGACGCCCGAGAACCGACAGCCCAGGGAGGCGGCTCCGGCTCGG
>NW_007260476.1:743123-746417 GCF_000164805.1 Carlito syrichta
ACCCGGCCGCCGCCGCCGCTCGGCTCCACTGGGCTAGACGCCGCGGGGACGCAGCGGAGCGCGGTCTGACGGGCCACACCAACCGGCCCGGCCGGGACAACCGCCGCCGCCGCCACCTTCCCTAGTGCTCCTGAGGGGAAAAGGCGAGAAAGGGGGACGGCAAGAGGAGGCCCGCCCCGGGCGGCCGGTGGCCAACTGTCGGGCGGCGCCCTCTTCTGGCCAGGAGGAGTCACTGCAGGCGCGCTGAGGCTTGGACCGGGTCTGGGGCAAAATGGGAAAGGCACAATGGTGATGATAGTAGTAGACAATTTGTTTTTTGAGTTGGAGTCTCATTCTGTCGCCCAGGCTGGAGTGCAGTAGCACGCTCACGGCCACCGCAGTCTCGACCTGCTGGAGGACTTAGGATACCTTCCGCCCCAGCCTTCGGAGTAACTGGAACTACAGGCGTGCGCCACCACGCCCGGCTAATTGTTTGATTTATTATAGAAACCAGGTCTTGCTAAGTTGCTGAGCCCAGGCAATACTCTCGCCTCGGCCTCCCAAAGTGCTGGGATTACAGCCTTGAGCGCCCGTCCAGTTGACAATATTTATTCAGAGTTTAGATGTGCAAAGCACTTCACATGGGTCACGTGCCCCCCTCCCCAAAGTCTCCAAGGCCTTCCTGCTCCTTTGGAGATAATTCAACATTCCTCAACATGCCTTGAAAAGTACTCCATAGTCTAGACCAGTCTGCCTTCCAATTCATTCTCACTCACTCAGCCATGCTGGATTTGAACCTTCCCCCTTGCCCCCTCCTGCCTCCCCCCCTAAACACAGCAAACTTCTTTCTGACTCCTGCCGGATTCTTGCCCTTTGCTTTTCTCTCTATATTAAGGTTTCTTGGCCTCACCACTGTCGGGACTTTGGACCAGTTAATTTTGGGGGGTAGAACTGTCCCAGTGCATTGTTGAATACTGGATGGCATAGTACCTCGTCTTTACCCACTGAATATCAGAACGACTTCCCCACCCTCACCCCACGTTGTGGCAATAAAAAAGTCCCCAAACATTGAGAAATGTGGAGGGAGGTTTAGGAGGTGAAGTCGTCTAGGTTGAGAAACACTACTGCACACGGAAGGTCAGATTATCTACGGCAGATAACTTCAGATGGAGTGCAGATGTCTCCTGCTCAAGACTGTCCCAGATCAACCTAGTTAATGTTGCAGCTCCCTTTCTCGAAGCTGCTCTCCATCAGATTGCCGTGTTGTTTTCCTCATAGTTCATGCTATTTGAAATACTGCATCTTTCTTTGTTTTTACTATGTCGTCTGGGCTCTCGCCTCAAGTGACAAATAGCCCGGCACCTATATTTTCTTTACTACGCCCATCCCCATCTCGGAGCTTGAGACTAGGTGTTCAGTGTTTACAGAGTGAATGCATGAAATATCTCATTTAATCTTCACAGCAACTCTCTGAGGCAAGGGCTATTGTTATTTCCATCTTACAAGCAAGACGATGAAACCCTGGGGGATTAAGTAAATTTAACCCAAGAATATACAGGGAGAAGCTGAGATTCCAATCCAGACAGTCGGACTGTGGGACCCAAATCCCTTAATCGCTGCAGTAATCAGCTGCAGGCAGCAGTTAGCAATCATCCCTGCCTCTCTTTTCCCAAAAAAGTACAAGTAGGTCCAGAGAGCTGAAGTCCCAAAATCAGCCAGCTAGTGAATGGGAAAGTAGGGTTAAAATCTAGGTTACTTTGGGAAGCTGAGGTGAGAGGATTGTCTGCGCCCTCGTGTTTGAGACCAGCCTGGGCAACTTGGCGAGAACTCATATCTACAATAAATCGAAAAATTAGCCAGGCGTGGTGGCACATGCCTGTAGTTCCAGCTACTTGGAAGGCTGAGGCGAAAGGATCGCCCAAGCCCAGCAGGTCAAGGCTGTGGTGGCCATGAGCTTGCCACTGCACTCCAGCCTGGGTGACAGAGTGAGACTCCAACTCAAAAAAAAACAAAACAAAACTAGTTTTCCTTTCTGCCCAGTCCAACACCCAGATCTCCCACTAATGAAACTTGCCAAATGGCTCACACCTGTAATCCTAGCACTTTGGGAGGCCGAGGCAAAAGGATTGCCACAGGCTGCAGGTTCCAGACTAGCCTGGGCAACAGGATGAGACCTTATCTCTACAATAAATCAAAAAAGTTAGCTAGGCATCAAAGTTAGGTGGTGCACACCTGTAGTTCCAGCTACTTGGAAGACTGAGGCAGAAGGATTGCCTGAACCCAGCAGGTCAAGCCTGGGTGACAGAGTGAAACTCTGACTCAAAAAAAAAAAGACTTCAGATTAATAATACTAGTAATAATAATTAGTGTCTTTAATATTTAAAGGGACAGATAGATTGACCAATGGATATATTCAACTTCTATTGTAGAAAATATCAAACTAGCCGGGCTCGGTGGCTCAGCCTGTAATCCCGTGCCTTTGGGAGGCTGAGGTGAGTGGATTGCCTGAGCCCGTGGGTTCAAGACCCGCCTGGGCAGGCGAGACCTCATCTCTACAATAAATCAAAAAATCAGCCGGGCGTGGTAGCACATGCCTGTAATTCTGGCTACTTGGAAGGCTGAGCTGGAAGGATCACCGGAGCCCAGCAGGTCGAGGCTGCGATGGCCGGGAGCGGCCACTGCACTCCAGTCTGGGCGACAGAGTGAGACTCCAACTCAAAAAAAAAAAAAAGAAAATATCAAACTATTATGAGTCCCTGCCCCACCTTCAATAATTACTAACTCATGGTTAATCTTGCTTTATCAGTACCCCAACCCTTCCTCCATCCCCCCCTTCCTATTATTTTGAAGCAAATTCTAGATACCACACTATTCATCTGCAAATAGGTCAGTTTGCATCACTAAAAAATAAAAATTTCTTTTTTTTTAACTTAACCACAATACCATGGTACACCTAAAAAGTTAACAATTTCTAAAACTCTTCAAATATCTCATCACAGCCTAGGTAATACAGGGAGACACTGTCTCTACAAAAAAAAATTTTTTTAATTAGACCGGCCAGCCAGGCTCAGTGGCTCAGCCTGTAATCCCGTGCCTTTGGGAGGCTGAGGTGAGTGGATTGCCTGAGCACGCGGGTTCGAGACCCACCTGGGCAACTTGGCCGAGACCTTATCTCTACAATAAATCAAAAATTAGCCGGGTGTGGTAGCACGCACCTGTAGTTACAGCTATTTGGAAGGCTGAGGCAGAAGGATTGCCAGAGCCCAGCAGGTCGAGCTGCAGTGGCCGGGAGTGGCCACTGCACTCCAGTCTGGG
>NW_007260476.1:746437-757802 GCF_000164805.1 Carlito syrichta
CTCCAACTCAAAAAAAAAAAAAAAAAAATTAGACCGGCCATGGTGTTGCACATCTGTAGTCCCAACTACCTGAAGGATCACCTAAGCCCAGGAGGTTGAGGCTGCAGTTAACTGTGATCCTGTTAATGCACTCCAGCCTGGGCAACAGAGTGAGATGCCAATGTAAAATTTAAAAAAAAACTTACCAGTGTTCAAGTTTGTAGTTATCTCTATCAATATTTTAAAATATTTTTACAGTATGTTGGAATCCATGTCTTGCAATTGAGTACTATGCCTCATAAAATCTCCTTTATTCTATGTGTTTCCTCACCATCTCTTTTTTTCTTTGCAATTCATTTGTTTTAGGAATTGTGCCCTTTTTAGGTTTCTCATAGTCTGTATCATTGAATATGTTTCTTTGTCCTCTCTGTTTCCTAAAAACTGGTAGTTGGATCCACTTCACTTGTTTTCAATCCAATGAGGGGGGAAGCAAAATTTTATTTCACTGTGTTCTTTATCAGGAGGCACATAATTAGGGAGGAGGTTATCTTTTCGTGATGTTGGCAGCCATTGATAATTACTGTCTAGATTCATTAATTCATTAAGGGTAACATAATAGTGATATTCTAATCAGTCGTTTCTTCATCATTTATAGCTGAAATATTTCTTTTTTTTTTTTTTGAGTTGGAGTCTCACTCTGTCACCCAGACTGGAGTGCAGTGGCCGCTCCCGGCTACCACAGCCTCGCCTGCTGGGCTCCAGTGATCCTTCCGCCTCAGCCTTCCAAGTAGCCAGAATTACAGGCATGCGTTACCACACCCGGCTGATTTTTTGATTTATTGTAGAGATGAGGTCTTGCTGCCTAGGTGGGTTTCGAACCTGTGGGCTCAGGCAATCCACTCACCTCAGCCTCCCAAAGGCAGGAGATTATAGGCTGAGCCACCGAGCCCGGCTTGAAATATTTCTATAAAGATAAAACCTGGCCAGGCACAGTGGCTCAAGCCTGTAATCCCAGCAATTTGGGAGGCCGAGGCGAGAAGATTGCCTGAGCTCAGGGGTTTGATACCAACCTGGGCAACTTGGTGAGACCTCATCTCTACAATAAATCAAAAAATAAGCCAGGCGTGGTAGCTCGCGCCTATAGTTGCAGCTACTTGGAAGGCTGAGGCAGAAGGATCGCCGGAGCCCAGCAGGTCAAGGCTGTGGTGGCCATGAGGTGCTACTGCCCTCCAGCCTGGGTGACAAGAGTGAGACTCCAACTCAAAAAAAAAGATAAAAATTCTCCTCATCTACTTATTTTGTGCAGTTCATATTAGAAAGGCAGGATGAATGTTTGATTTCCATTTCTTTATTCACAAATTTTGAAAGTATTATATTGGTTTTATATCACCTATCAATAGTGATTGATATTTTTAAGTGTGATTACACACTCAAGCACTTAAACATAGTTAATATATTTCATATCCTATATGCTCACGTTGTCTCATCACTGGCCAGCGAGAGCCTCTTAAAGTTGGCTCTTGAATATTGTGACAAGACCCTCAACCGGAGTTCCATTCCGGCAGGCCCTGGGTCATTCAAGAGATGGAGCACTGAAATGTTGAGTCACAGACTGATCCAAGCAAAAGGCTTACTTTCCAGCCCCACTCTGGTAAATATGACACCCAGCGGTCTCTTATTCATAACCAACAAAAACCCCTACCCCACAGCCACTGGCTCACTAGTCTGTATTTTCGTGATGCTCCCTTGTCATTTGTTTGTTCTTTGGTTGCTCATCTCTCTCTCTATCATCTGATAAATTCCAAAATCCAAGCAGTTGAATATATGGTTACTTTATTATTGTGTTTTTGTTGTTTGGAAGAGATAGAAGCAGGTACAGTATTTCCAAACTGTGGGTCTGTGGGAAGGTAAAGTTCAGGTAAAGTCCAAGATGTTTTCCTCAAGTAAAGCTGAAAGTTCATACGATCTGCTGAATGTTGGTCATCCACAACATAGATAATATCAAAGTCAGTTTCTACTTTTAAAAATCTCAAGGAGTTTGCTGTGCATCCAGCAAGACTATTTATTTACTTTAATATAACCCTCACAACAATACAGAAGGAGGTATTATTATCCTATATTTTTCTTTTTTCTTTTTTTTTGAGTTGGAGTCTCCAGTCTGTCACCCAGACTGGAGTGCAGTGGCATGCTCCAGGCCACCGCAACCTTGACCTACTGGGCTCCAGCTATCCTTCCGTCTCAGCCTTCCAAGTAACCAGAACTACGGGCACATGCTACCATACCTGGCTTTTTTTTTTTTTTTTAGAGACGAGACCTCACCAAGTTGCCCAGGTGGGTCTCGAATCCGCAGGCTCAGGCAATCCACTCGCCTTGGCCTCCCAAAGTGCTGGGATTACAGGCTGAGCCACCAAGCCCGGCCTATTATCCTGTATTTTTCATGTGAGGAAACTGAGGCTCCTAAATGGTGGCTTGCTCAAGGCCACGCCGGAAGGGAGGCAGGGAGCCAGGATTCAAACCAAGATCCTTCCTCAAGGCTCCAGCTTCTGCTTCCAGTGACTGAATACTGATCCTGTTTATTGGATTTGCAAAGCAGAAATTACCTTTAGAGATGTTAACACTGCAGCCTGAGTAATCTTCTCAAAATGCAAATGTGATTCAGACATTCCCTAGTCCCTTCCTGCTACTTTAGCCTTTCAGTGACTTCCCATTGCTCTTAGGAGGAGATAACTTGGGAGAATCCGAAGCCCTGCCCAGGTAGCCTCCTTCCTGCCCACTGTGCTAGGTCTCTCCTACCCTGGCCCAGGTGTCTGCTCTAGTGCCTCAGGCACCACTCTAAGTGTCTACCACTCTGCTCCAGCCCTACTTCCTCTCAGTGCTTTTTTTTTTGAGTCAGAGTGTCTCACTCTGTCGCCCAGGCTGAAGTGCAGTGGCACACTGCTCACAGCCTCCGCAGCTTCGACCTGCTGGGCTCAGGTGATCCTTCCACTTCAGCCTTCCAAGTAGCTGGAACTACAGGCGTGTGCCACCACACCCAGCTAATTTTTTTATTTATTGTAGAGATGAGGTCTTGCCATGTTCCCCAGGCTGGCCTCAAACCAGCCATCTCAGGCAATCCTCTCAACCTCTGGCTCCCAAAGTGCTGGAATTACAGGCCTGAGCCACCACGCCCTGCACCCTCTCAGTGTTTTTGTTTTGTTTTGTTTTGTTTTGTTTTTTGAGTTGGAGTCTCACTTGGTCGCCCAGACTGGACTGGAGTGCAGTGGCCGCTCCCGGCCACTGCAGCCTCAGCCTGCTGGGCTCCGGTGATCCTTCCGCCTCAGCCTTCCGAGTAGCCGGAATTACAGGCACGCGCTGCCACGCCCAGCTGATTTTTTGATTTATTGTAGAGATGAGGTCTTGCTGCCAGGCGGGTCTCGAACCCGCAGGCTGGCAATCCACTCACCTCAGCCTCCCAAAGGCGCGGGATTACAGGCTGAGCCACCGAGCCTGGATCCTCTCAGTGTTTTTAACAGTCTTCTCTTTCCCACCACAGGGCCTCTACCCATGCTGCTTATCACCCTCCAAAAAATGGTCTTCCATCTCTTTCCCTTCTTACCCCTCAGATGCAGCTCAATATCTGTCTTTCAGAGATCCTTCCTTGGCCTGCCTAATCAAGTCAATCCCCATAATATGTGCTCATAGCACCACATACCTCTGCTTTACAGCACTTGCTGCTGTGGTTATTTGCATTGCTTTGTGATTTTCAGTTAGGTCCCTCACCGCCTCCCTACACTGCAGGCTTCATCCGGGAAGGGACCAAGTCTGTTTCCTTGCCATTATTTCTCTAGCACTTAGCATGGGAGTTGGCACTCAAAAGGGGCTCAATAAATATTGGTTGAATGAATAAATAAATGCAACAACGGGGAAGCAGAGAGAAAGCTTCCCTCAGTCTCATGCAGTGAGTTCAGCATTCTGATTATTGTTGTCTCTGCTGTTTTGGCTCTCAGAATGACTATAGTTCTGTCAAAGCTATAATTGTTCTGTCAAGAAACTTGCAAATTCTGAAATCAAATCTCCAATGTAAGAATCCAAAACCACCCTGAATGCTGACTGACTTACTTGAAGGCTCTTACCTGTCTTATCACTAGGGGTGAGTCAGAGAAAGTGATCCAAACAAATCCTGACGTTTGAAGAAGCCCCAGGGAGCCAGCATTGAGCTGCCAACTCTTCCTAGGCTGCCCCGTCCTCTATTCCTGTAGGTGAGGCCCAGAGAGGAGGCCCCTCTGGGCTTGCTTGAGAGCAGAGCAGGACAAGCAAGAATAAACACCATAGGATGGCCAGTGGTGGCTTTATCCCTGAAGGGCATTCCATTCTTGAAGGACCTCGATAGTTAACCTTCAGTATCAGAAAGACCCAAATCAGGCCAGGTTTGGTATCTCAGTCTGTAATCCCAACAATTTGGGAGGCCAAGGTGAGTGAATTGCCTAAGTTCGCAGGTTCGAGACCAACACGGGCAACTTGACGAGATCATGTCTCTACAATTAAAAAAAAAAAAATTCGCCAGGCATGGTCGCGTGTGCCTGTAGTTCCAGCTACTTGGAAGGCTGAGGAAGAAGGATCACTGGAACACAGCAGGTCGAAGCTGGAGTGGCAGTGAGTGTGCCACTGCACTCCAGCCTGGGTGACAGAGTGAGACTCCAACTCAGTTAAAAAAAAATAAGAGCCGGGCTCGGTGGCTCAGCCTGTAATCCCATGCCTTGGGAGGCTGAGGTGAGTGGATTGCCTGAGCCCGTGGTTTCGAGACCCGCCTGGGCAACTTGGTGAGACCTCATCTCCACAGTAAATAAAAAAAAAAAAATTAGCCAGGCGTGGTAGCGCCAGCCTGTAGTGCCAGCTACTTGGAAGGCTGAGGCAGAAGGATCGCCAGAGCCCAGAAGGATCACCAGAAGCGGCCACTGCACTCCAGTCTGGGCGACAGAGTGCGGCTCCAACTCAAAAAAAAAAAAGAAAAATGTTGCCATACCCACACACTTCCCATGGCTGCCCTCACCACCTGCAATGCACTCTGGGTTCGTATTTTGAAAAAGTCTTGGACCCATCTTGTGAATACACAGTTAACTTTTTTTATCTGTTCACTTGTGTATTAAAAGGGCTGACTGGGATGTGGTGACTCACACGTGTAAACTCAGAACTTGGGGAGACTAAGGCAGAAGGATCATTTGAGACCAGAAGTTCAAGGCCAGCCTGGGTAACATAGCAAGACTTCATCTGTACCAAAAAATTATATTAATAAGAAATTTTTAAAGGACCTATTTGTTAAATGTAATTATTTTAAAATATGATAGAGTTTAGGCAGACCCTGTTTTGATATATTTTCGTGTTTTAATATACTGGGAGCCTCGAAAAAATTGAAGTGGCCATGAAGCCTCTCTGAGGCAAGCTACCTTATTCCCTAAGACCCCAGACTCTCGACCGTCTTACCCTAGCCCCGAACCTTGGAGCACAGAGCCTCTCAGAAGCGCCCCCCATCTTCCCTCAAGCACACAGTATCAGTCAGGTGATTCCGGGTTGTTGGGGACCCTCAATATTGTCCATGTTCAGGGTCTTCAGCTTCCTTTCCCTTACCCTCATGGTGCCTGAAGCTGATTTGGATTACAGAGAGAAGTTACCAGACAGCAGTATGTATTTACACTATAGGGAAACTGGAGCTGTGGGTTTTGCATTTTGATTAGCATTCTTACCTCCCCTTGGCGTAACTTTTTCCAGCTTTTGGCCATGGAGACAACACTCATTTTTATGGCCGGTGTTTAATGCAAAAGGAAAGTAATGTTGGCCCCATTACCTCCCCCAGGCTCCTGAGGGTTTCACTAAGTGAAT
Organism: Carlito syrichta; assembly: GCF_000164805.1. NCBI lineage: Eukaryota > Metazoa > Chordata > Mammalia > Primates > Tarsiidae > Carlito > Carlito syrichta. The sequence continues at coordinate 752,273 of NW_007260476.1, forward strand.
AATCACAGGGCCTCAAGTATAAAGCACTGTGGGATAATAGTCAACTCAATTTTGTCGCTTTTCTTCTTCTGAAGGTGGCTTCCTTTAGCTGTGGTTTGAATATTTTTAACATTGCTTCCTGACTTGCTTTTTAATTTGCAAGAAGCAGTGAGATAGAAAAGGAAGAAAGGGAAAAAACCTACAGACAAAAGCTACTGGTGTAAACTTTCTGAGTTTCTGGGTACACTCTACAGAGAACGCCACGACACCTGAAGAACAAGAGTGCCTCAACACCACTGCTGTGGCGCTGACAGGTAGGCATCTGGCCTCCTCCCTACAGATGCCAGGAAAAACAGAGAGTCTACAGATCTGCCCTCCAGCTGCTGTGCTGTTGGATACCTGCCTTTCTTTTACTTGGATTCATTTTCTGCTGTCATTTGTGGGCTTTGTCCCACCGGCTGAATTCTGTGCATTCAGAAAACAGGGTCCAGGTACCCTTCTGTACCCACTCTGGGCCATAAAAGATGCTCCACAAATCATGCCAGTTGGTAGACTGATCCAACCTCAGGGCCTTCTGGAACAATTGCAATCTGATTTTGTTTATCCATTTATCAGAAAGGCTGTTTTTGTTGTTGTTGTTGTTGTTTTAATTTTAAAGGAAAACCAGAAGTAGCTTTCTGTCTTCCTGCCTTCATTCATTCAATGCAATGAATACTTCTATCTGCAAGGCACTGTGCCAGACACTGAGGATTCAGCAACGAACAAGATAAAGTCTACTTTCCTGGAGCTTGTGTCTCCATGAGAGGGAAAACAGACAATAAACATGTTAATACGATGGACCAGGTGATGCTAAGTGCTCTAATGGAAAATGAAGCAGGGTGAGGCAATGGAATGTGAAAGGAGAGGATGCTACTTTGTGGTCAAGGCAGGCCCAGAGTGAGTGAAGCAGGGGAAATTCTAGAAGTTTCCCAGGTCAGAAATCAGAAGTGAAACAACCCGGCCTGGAGGCTCTGCAACCGAGCAGCCTACCTCCTTTGGTCAGTTTGTGTCAGAATCAGGACTTCCGGGCTGTGCTAGTCGCCTGTAGAGGACTTGAATCATAATCATCAGAAGCCAAAAGAAAAAGGAGGTCCCTGCCTCTGCAGCAGGAAGAGAGTCCAGGGTAAGAAACGCTCCATTCACGTTGTCAATGGAACTTTGTTCTTGCCCATTACTGAAAAGAGAAAGGGGATCTTCCCTTCTGGCTCAAGGGAAAGAAAGGGGCCCCTGTGAGGAGAGAAACCTGCTCTAGTTATCAGAAAAGAAATGCCAATGGGGCTTGCTGGGCCTACAGAAAAGAAAAATGGACCCTGTCCACCAGCTCTTCATTCTGAAGGGAGTCACATGGAGGTATTTTAAAAGTGAGTCTTAACCTAGGCAACATAGTGAGATCTCTCTATAAAAAAATTAGCTGGGCATGATAGCACACGCCTGTAGCCCCAGCTACTCGAGAGCTGAGGAGGAAGGATCGACTGAGCCCTGGAGGTCGAGGCTGTGGTAAGCTGTGATCGTGGCACTGTATTCCAGCCTGGGCAACAGAGTGAGACACCAACTCAAAAAAAAAAATGGGTCTCTTTTGTATTTCTCACCAAATGCCAGCAAAAAGGCAAAGACTCATTAGACAGTTAGACAGCATGAGGTGACCTGAACACAAGGTAACTCCTTTGAGCTCGGATGACTGATACTGCCATCGTACCCTATTTCCCTGAGAAGGGACTTGATTGCACAGAGCTTCACTGTTGATACCCGCAAAAACGATGACTAACATTTCATGATACTAAGCACCCATTCATTTTCATGACAGCCTTTAGAGGTAGATTTATTGTTATGTCCAGTTTACAGATGAAGAAACAAAGGGTCTCAAGGAGCTTGCCAAGGTCATGCAGCTGGTATTAGAAGGCCAGTGGTTGAACTTCAGAGGCCACAATTTTACCCTTACAGTCAACTCTGCTGTCTGTTGGATCTTCTTGTGACCCCAACCCAGCCCTACATAAGAACCAGAAATGCCAGGAGGTGTGTGCTGCCTTCCAGGTCTTACACTGGTCTCTGGGGATACAAACACCACAGGGCAGAACCGGGCTTGTTTAACCTGAGGTCTTTGCTATTAAGAATGTCATCCCACCCCCAGAGCTTAAGGCTGTGCACTTGAAGGACCTGTTTTGACTCAAGAAGTTATTCAGATGAGGAAAATTACCTGAAAAGTTAGGCACACCAAACTCCCACATTGAAAACCTCTTGAATATTCATTTAGGTAATTGTTGCTGTACAGATGTGTCCTTGTAGAATGTGCATAGAACCCTATACCAAAGTCTGCTCAGGAAATAGGGAAACCCCTAAAGCAAATTTACAGGAACAAGCCCACAGCCATTTTTACCGGAAGGAAACCCTTACCAGTTCATCATTAGTCACCATCCCAGTCCTGAGGCTATTAATGATTCAGTAGGTTACAGTTAAGGACAGAATGAGAAAAATATACTCAGCATGACACCTGGCGTATATATGAGTACTGATATCATTATTCTTATTGTTTTGAATACCGTATGCCTAGTCTTTAGTCAGAGTGTGTTGTCCCTGAGGTTCCACGTCAACCCCAACTGCAGTTTAGCTGCAATCAGCCTGAAGCTGCAGTTAAGTGAGCCGCCCTATGACCAGAGTGTTGCTGCACTTTGATTGGTTGAAATCCCTTGTGGTCTAAGTGGTTTGCAAGTGACACGCATGAACAATGATATTTTACTCAGTTCATACAAGATTTTATTTCCTCTAAGTAAATGTCTAACAATGCACAGTTCAATAGATCTTGCAGATGAAATTCTCCAAAACACTTCTTGCCACAGAAATGACATGATTGTTTATAAATATTTTATTTGGGGAGGAAAAGGGAAGTCTATGTGTCTGTGTGTTTGGGAAGTGATATCAAGTTTTCTTGAGTCAGGCCTATGTCACCTATGTGTGCTCAGACATGAAAAGACAATACAGCATAGTAGATACAAGCACAGTTTCTTTCTTTTTTGAGTTGAGTCTCGCCCTATTGCCTAGGCTGGAGGGCAGTGGCATGGTCATGGGTCATGCAGCCTCGACCTGCTGGGATCAGGTGATCCTTCCACCTCAGCCTTCCAAGAAGCTGGAACTACAGGCATGCGCCACCACGCCCAGCTTATTTTTTGATTTATTATTTAGATAAGGTCTCACCAAGTTGCCCAGACTGGTCTCGAACCCGAGAACTCAGGCAATTCTCTTACCTTAACCTCCCAAAGTGCTGGGATTATAGGCGTGAGCCACTGCACCTGGCCCCCGCTTTTTTTTTTTTTTTTTTTTGAGTTGGAGTCTCACTCTGTCGCCCAGACTGGAGTGCAGTGGCCGCTCCCGGCCACCGCAGCCTCAACTTGCTGGGGATCCGTGATCCTTCCGCCTCAGCCTTCCGAATAGCCAGAATTACAGGCATGCACTACCACGCCCAGCTTATTTTTTGATTTATTGTAGAGATGAGGTCTCGCCAAGTTGCCCAGGCGGGGTCTTGAACCCGCAGGCTCAGGCAATCCACTCACCTCGGCCTCCCAAAGGCGCGGGATTACAGGCTGAGCCACCAAGCCCGGCTTGCCCCCGCTTTTTTTGAACTGGAATCTCACTGTTGCCCAGACTGGAGTGCAGTGGCATGATCACAGCAACTGCAGGTTTGACCTCCTGGGCTCGGGGGATCCCTCCACCTCACCCTCCTGAGTAGCTCGGACTACAGGTCTGTGCCACCACATCTGGTTTATTTTATTTTATTTTTTGTAGAGACGAGGCCTTCCTACGTTGCCTAGGCTGGTTTTGAACTCCTGGACTCAAGCAATCCTTTTGCCTCAGCCTCCCAAAGTGCTGGGATTACAGGCACTGAGCCACTGCGCCTGGCTGTTTTGTTGCATCCATGTATTACTTAAGATATTAAAAAATAAAATGAAACAACAAAAGGGTGCCATAGGGTGCCATATGTATATGTATATGTACAGTGATTGTGAGTGTGATTGTGAGTATATGTACAGTGATATGAGCAGTGATTGTGACACTGCATTCCGTCTGGGTAACAGAGTGATACTCTGACTAAAAACAAAAATAAATAAATATAGAAACAAAACAATGCTAGTGTCGTGGGTTGTAGTATCTCCCAACACTTCACGTTCACCCAGAACCTCAGGATGTCACCCTATTTAGAAATAAGGTCTTTGGCCGGGCTCAGTGGCTCAGCCTGTAATCCCGCGCCTTTGGAAGGCTGAAGTGAGTGGATTGCTTGAGCCCACGGGTTCGAGACCTGCCTGGGCAACTTGGCGAGACCTGATCTCCACAATAAATCAAAAAAAATTAGCCAGGCGTGGTAGCGCACGCATGTAGTTCCAGCTACTTGGAAGACTGAGGCGGAAGGATCGCTGGAGCCCAGCAAGTCAAGGCTATGGTGGCCGGGAACGGCCACTGAACTCCAGTCTGAGCAACAGAGTGAGACTTCAACTCAAAAAAAGAAATAAGGTCTTTGAAGGTGTAATTAGTTGGAGATCTCAAGATGATATCATCCTGACTTAGAGTGGGCCCTAAATGCCGATGACCAGTGTCTTTACAAGAAGTGAGGACTGCCGGGCTCGGTGGCTCAGCCTGTAATCCCACGCTTTCGGAGGTTGAGGTGAGTGGATTGCCTGAGCCCACGGGTTCAAGACCCGCCTGGGCAACTTGCTGAGACCTCATCTCTACAATAAATCAAAAAATTAGCCAAGTGTGGTAGCATGCGCCTATAGTTCCAGCTACTCGGAAGGCTGAGGCGGAAGGATTGCCGGAGCCCAGCAGGTCAAGGCTGCGGTGACCGGGAGCGGCCACTACATTCCAGTCTGGGTGACAGAGTGAGACTCCAACTCAAAAAAAAAAAAAAAGAAGTGAGGACACACACAGATACACAGGGAGGAAGTTTAAGTGACGATGTAGGCAGAGGTTGGAGGGATGCTGCCACAAGCCAATTGCCTAGGAACACAGAAACTGGAAGAGGTTTTTGCCCTTGAGCCTTCAGAAGAAACACGAACCTGCTGACACCTTGATTCCAGGCATCTTATGCAGGTTACATTTTTGGTCTACTTTAGACATCTATAAATATGATTAATATGGGTCTACCTTCTTCTTCTTCTTCTTCTTCTTATTATTATTATAGTTGAGGTCCCATTCTGTCACCCAGGCTGGAGTGCAGTGGCACAGTCAGAGCTCACCACAGCCTCGACCTGGTCTCAAGCAATCCCTTATGCTTCAGTCTCCCAAGTAGCTGGGACTATAGGCGCACACCACCATGCCTGACTAATTTTTTTTTTTGAGTTGGCGTCTCATTTTGTCACCCAGGCACACTGATGGCCACTGCAGCCTCAACTACTGGGCTCAGGTGATCCTTCCGCCTCAGCCTTCCAAGTAGCTGGAACTACAGGGACGTGTGCCTAATTTTTTGATTTATTGTAGAGATGAGGTCTTGCCAAGTTGTCCAGACTATAACCAGTCTGGACAACTT
>NW_007260476.1:757880-771305 GCF_000164805.1 Carlito syrichta
TCCAGACTGGTTATAGTCTGGACAACTTGGCAAGACCTCATCTCTACAATAAATCAAAAACCAGTCTGGGCTCAGGCAATCCTCTCACCTCGGCCTCCCAAAGTGCTGGAATTATAGGCATGAGCCAACGCGCCCAGCCTTAACTAATTTTTTTATTTTTATAAAGACAAAATCTCAAACCCTAGGCTACTCGTGAACTCCCGGGCTCAAGCCATCCTCTTGCCTTAGCCTCCCAAAGTGTTAGGATTGCCTTCGCCTCCCAGGTGTGAGGATTACAGTCCTCTTGCCTTAGCCTCCCAAAGTGTTAGGATTGCCTTCGCCTCCCAGGTGTGAGGATTACAATCCTCTTGCCTCAGCCTCCCAAAGTGTTAGGATTGCCTTCGCCTCCCGGGTGTGAGGATTATAGTCCTCTTGCCTCAGCCTCCCAAAGTGTTAGGATTGCCTTCGCCTCCCGGGTGTGAGGATTACAATCCTCTTGCCTTAGCCTCCCAAAGTGTTAGGATTGCTTTCGCCTCCCGGGTGTGAGGATTACAGTCCTCTTGCCTTAGCCTCCCAAAGTGTGAGGATTGCCTTCGCCTCCCAGGTGTGAGGATTACAGTCCTCTTGCCTTAGCCTCCCAAAGTGTGAGGATTGCCTTCGCCTCCCGGGCGTGAGGATTACAGTCCTCTTGCCTTAGCCTCCCAAAGTGTTAGGATTGCCTTCGCCTCCCGGGCGTGAGGATTACAGTCCTCTTGCCTTAGCCTCCCAAAGTGTGAGGATTGCCTTCGCCTCCCGGGCGTGAGGATTACAGTCCTCTTGCCTTAGCCTCCCAAAGTGTGAGGATTGCCTTCGCCTCCCGGGCGTGAGGATTACAGTCCTCTTGCCTCAGCCTCCCAAAGTGTGAGGATTGCCTTCGCCTCCCGGGTGTGAGGATTACAGTCCTCTTGCCTCAGCCTCCCAAAGTGTTAGGATGAATGAGCCACTGTTCCTGGTCACTCATCATCATCATCATCGTCATCATTATTATTATTACGGGATACAGGTCTCACTGCTCTGCCCAGACTGGTCTCAAACTCCTGGCCTCAAGCAGTTCTTCTGCCTTGCCCCCCCCCAAAGTGCTAGCATTACAGACACGAGCTACCACGTCCCTCCAAGGGTCCTTTCTCAGTAAAGACCGGAAGTTATTCCCAAGTGCAGTAGATCACACCTGTCATCCCAGCACTTTGGGAGGCGGAAGTGAGAGGATTGCCGATTCTAGGGGTTGGAGACTAGCCTGGGGAACTTGGTGAGACTTCATCTCTACAATAAATTTTTTTAAATTAGCAGGGTGTGGTGTCACGTGCCTGTAGTTCCAGCTACTTGGAAGGCTGAGATGGAAGGATCTCCTGAGCCCAGCAGGTTGAGGCTGCGGTGGCTGTGAGCCGTGCCACTACACGCCCCTGGGCAACAGAGTGAGACCACGACTCAAAAAGAAAAGACCAAAAGCTGAAATGTGAAGAGTGTTTTGCCACATCTTCCAGTTGTAAGCATGATACATAGTTATATGATTGCATGAAAAGAAATCCTCTTGTCTGAGCCCACAGGTTCAAGACCAGCCTGGGCAACTGGGTGAGACCTCATCTCTACAATAAATCAAAAAATTAGCTGGGCTGGTAGCGCGCACCTGTAGTTCTAGCTACATGGAAGGCTGAGGCGGAAGGATCACCTGCGTCCAGCAGATTGATGCTGGGGTGGCCATGAGCGTGCCACTGCACTCCGGCCTGGGTGACTGAGACTCCAACTCAAAAAAAAAAAATCCTCATATACAAAGTTTTCAATCGACAGAATATTAGAGATCACCTCAGCCAGTGACCTAACAGATTTGAGGTTATAGCCCCTTTCAAGAATCACATAAAAGATACCAACCTCCTCTTCCCTGAACTCTACACTGAACATACAAAATATCATTTTAGGCTGGTCCTTGTGCCCAAAATTAAAACCTCCCTCATTTTACTGAGGAAAATAGGAGATCTGGTGGCAAAACAGGAACAGAAACCCACATTCTCCACGACCAATCATTTCCCCAAGGTTCTTTCTGTCTCAGTCTGAAGTCTCTAGTTTGATTGCAGGGACAGCACAGATGGGGCAGGGGAAGAGAAGGAGGGAGCCCTGGATTTAAGAGGGAGATGGTCAAAGGAAGAGGAGAGGCCAACATCTAGAACTTAGACACAGATGCTGAAGAGGACTCCACTGTGGATTCCACATGGCATTCCTCCATTTTCCACCAAGGACAGGACAAAGGAAAACAGCTTTACATGAAAGCAATCAGGCCTTGGATAACACAAGGAGAATTCATTTTAAGTAACAACCTTTGCATTTCTGAAAGGAGTTTATATCATGTCCTCTTCAGTTCTCTTAAAAATAGAATAGCAGCTCATCTTTCTAAGATGGTTTGAATGTAGACAGATACGAAGGCAAGAGACCGACTCGGTAGGAATGTTAATGATGTGGTCTCTGTACGCCGCTCCTGTCTCCTTAGCACAGAGAGGACATCACTTATCCACACTGTACCATTTCTAGCCAGCGCCAGGAGTAGCCTGGGAATCTTTCACAACTAACTCACTGCTCCAAAAGTTACTGCAAATGACTCTACTTAGCAGTGAGTTCTATACCCTATTTGCCATCCTACGGCGAAATGACCTTCCCACATTGCTTCCAGTCTCTAGTGATCACGTTGTTCCCTGTAGTCTCATTTAAACTTTCTGGTGGCTTTACTTCGTTCAGCAGAGGCCTAGAGACCTCTCTTTCTGGGGCAGTAATCTGTCCTAAGATTCTCCTAATATCCCCTACATTCTCAGTCGTATGAAATAATTAAGAAAGCCCTAAGTATTCTTGCTTCTAACTTATTAATATTTATGTTTACATAGGCTATAAAGACAGTTCTTCAGAAGTGTTAAGTTCAATTTTATTATTGCCCTTCAATCTTGCATCTTAATTCTTTGATCCTCTCTTACATATCAATGATTGTTTTCTTTCTCACTTTGTCTCTCTGTCTCTCTGTCTCTGTCTCTGTCTCTCTGTCTCTCTCTCTCTCTCTCTCTCACACACACACACACACACACACACACACACACACACTGAACTATATCTCTAAGATTAGACTTTGGGGAAAAAAAGACTGACACGAGTCTAAGCTGCATCATGAGAGCTCAAAGACAACAAGAGAGTTAGATGAGGTGTAGTATTTTACACCTTGTCACTCTAAATTAATCAAAGAATATACACTCTATGTATCTATTACATCAATGCGATACACTGAGCATAATGCTCCTGCCACCCCCTTCTCTGATTCCATTCTTTGCTTGCATCACCAAGCATTTCAGAAGTACTTCTAGAATTATCCAACCTTGTGTTTGCCTCATTACCACTTTCATGGTGACCATCTTCAGTGACATAACTGCCCTGTTCCCACAGAGAACTATCAAATTAGCTTATAGGGATGTTATGTTCTCCAAAGAAGCAGCCCACTAGGAATGTTGCAAATGTTGCAGCTTGGATGGGGAGGCTGATGGAGTTTCTGTACAAGAATGAAGTCCAAGAAGGTGATGAACAGGAAGTTGTTTTGTTTTTTGAAACAGAGTCTCTCTCTGTCACTCAGGTTGGAGTGCAATGGCACAAACATCTCTCACTGCAGCCTCAAACTCCTGGGCTCAAGTGATCCTCTCAACTCAGCCTCCGAAGCAGCTGGGACTACAGGAACATGCCACCCCACTTGAGCTAATGTGTCCATTGTTGTTTTATTTTGTAGTTCTAAGCCTGGTTTAAGCAATGTATCCAAGGATGGTTTTTAATTTTTTTTTTCTTCTTTTTTTGAATTGAGTCTCTGTCACTCAGGCTGGAGTGCAGTGGCACAATCACAGCTCACCATAGCCTCCACCTCCTGAGCTCAGGTGATCCTTCTGCCTTAGCCCTGAGTAGCTAGGACTACAAGTGCACATCACTGTGCCTGGCTAATTTTTTTTTTTTTTTTTTTTGGTAGAAATAGGGTCTCGCTATGTTGCCTAGACTAGTCTTGAACTCCTGGGCTCAAACAGTCCTCCTGCTTCAGCTTTTCAAAATGCTGGGATTACAGGTGCAAGCCACTGCATTAGGCCTGGTTTTAATATTATCTGATGTGACCTTAGAAAGTAATAATTTTGTCTCCCTACTTCCACACTAAGCCCTCTCCACTGTCCATTCTTAAACCCACTATTCGAGGGGTCCTTTTAAACATTGAGTCAGATCATGTCAGGGCACTACTCAAATTTCTGCAACGTGCACCCCTTTCCCCAGTATCTCTACCCTCCTCTCTCGCTCTTTCCAGCCACTCTGACCTTCTTACCACATCAGGAACGCTCTGGGCTCCAGCCAGGGGCCTTTTCTCTAACAGTTGCCCCTTTAAGCCAGGCATTGGCTTGGCTAACTCCTTCACTTCTCTCCATCTCTGTTGCTCAACCAAACCTGTCCATGATGACCCTATTAATATGGCAATCCAAGCCGGGCTCCGTGGCTCAGCCTGTAATCCCACGCTTTAGGAGGCTGAGGTGAGTGGATTGCCTGAGCCCACGGGTTCGAGACCCACCTGGGCAACTTGGTAAGACCTCATCTCTACAATAAATCAAAAAATCAGCTGGGCATGGTAGCACATGCCTGTAATTCCAGCTACTCGGAAGGCTGAGGTGGAAGGATCGCCGGAGCCCAGCAGGTCAAGGCTGTGGTGGCCGTGAGCGTGCCACTGCACTCCAGTCTGGGCGACAGAGACTCCAACTCAAAAAAAAAAAAAATATGGCAATCTGCCACCTCCTACCCCCATACACACCAGCTCCCCATTTCCTTTACGCTACTTTTAATTTTTTCCAGATCACTTGTGAACTTTCTAGATACTATATCGCTATCTTACTTATTATGTTTATTATTTATCATCTAACTATCCCCTATGAGACTGTTAGCTTCAGGAGGGCAGGAATCTTTCTGCTTTTTCACTGCTATATTCCAAGTGCCTTGACTAGTGCTAGACTTATAATAGGTGCTCAACTAATATTTGATGACTAAATAGTTGAATGGATAAATAAAACCTGTGTTCTAAATTGACTGCTGATTATGAGCAAGAACATCACCTTTAAAGTGTTTCTGAGCCAGGCGCGATGGCTAATGTCTATAATCCCAGCACTTTGGGAGGCTGAGGCAAGAGAATTGCCTGAGTCCAGGGGTTCAAGACCAGCCTGGGCAATTTGGCAAGATCTTGTCTCTACAATAAATCAAAAAATTAGCTGGGTATAGTGGCATGTGCCTGTAGTTCCACCTATTTGGGAGGCTGAGGTGGAAGGATCACCTGAGCCCAGTGGGCCGAGGCTGTGATGGCCATGAGCATGCCATTGCACTCCAGCCTGGGTGACAGAGTGAGACTCCAACTCAAAAAAAACCAAAAGCATTTCTGAAGTAAGCAAATGGGGGAAAAAAGAGTAGAAAAGTCTGAGCACAAATTATAGATGTCATTTATCTCTCTCCTTAGTATATACTCACTGATGTCGTTTACCTAACTTTTTTTTTTTTTTGAGTTGGAGTCTCACTCTGTCGCTCAGACTGGAGTGCAGTGGCCACTCCCAGCCACCGCAGCCTCGACCTGCTGGACTCTGGCAATCCTTCCACCTACCAAGTAGCTGGAACTACAGGCACGTGCTACCATGCCCGGCTAATTTTTTGATTTATTGTAGAGATGAGGTCTTGCCAAGTTGCCCAGGCAGGTCTCGAACCCACGGGCTCAGGCAATCCACTCACTTCGGCCTCCCAAAGCTCAGGATTACAGGCTGAGCCACCGAACCCGGCCCATTTACCTAATTTAATAGGAGTGAAACTGACAAAACTGCAAGCAGATAGTTTTCGCAGTAATTTATCTTATAAAACAATAATGCGCACACACACACACACACACACACACACACACACACACACACACACACATACCGGGGTGCCCAAATAAAAAGTATACACATTTTAAGTGATGGTATCTATGTATTACTTTTAGTTCGCCGTAATCAGAAGTTAGTTCGCCGTAATCAGAAGTATCTGGACACTGATAGTAACCACTTTGAATACCTCTTGTAATTGCAGAAGTTAAATGTGACTTGTATGTATCTTGTTATCAGTATATACTGAGTATTACAATTTTAATACAATTTTCTCCTTTCTGAAATTGTGTGCACGTTTTTTGGCACTCTTTATGTATTCACACACACATATATATACATATATACTTTTTTTATATAAAGGAAGGTTATGGCAATTCCTTTGGTCTTCTTGGCAAAAAAAAAAATAGACAGTTGCCTAGATTATGCTATTAGAACATTCAGTTTCCTTTCATTGGATGACAAATGTAGTAAGCAAAAAAATGTGTGTACAAGGGAGTTACTTAAAAGTCATAAATATTTTGCCAAAAGAAAGATGTTTTTGCAGTTGAATGATGGAATAATTTATGCTAATGACCTTTTAGGGACTCATTTTGCTTGCAGAGGTGAGCTCATGTGTTTAGGAGCCAAAAAGTCTTAGTGAGACATGCTCTCTGAACTGTTAATGAAATGACAGGCCCAGGGGGTCATATTAAGACCGCATAATGTGTTACCATTGAATAACCATCATCCCATCCAATTAACTTTTGCAGAGGAAGTAACCTTGAATCTAAATGCTAACAATATTTAGCCATATAAAGACATCACGATTCCATCAACGAGGGAGTCTGACACTTGAGGCCTGACAAAATTGTGTCCATAAAACTCTGAATTTTAGAGAGACGAGGAAATCTTGGGCAAAATAACATTACACACTTGACATAGCTTGCTTGAGTCTTTATGCTTTTGTGTGTGTGTGTGTGTGTGTGTGTGTGTGTGTTGGAGTCTCACTCTGTTGCCCAGGCTGTAGTACAGTGGCACACTCACAGCCACCCCAGGATTGATCTGTTAGGTTCCGGCGAGCCACCCGCCTCAGCCTTTCAAGTAGCCAGAACTACAGGCGTGAGCTACCACGCCCAGCTAAGACTCTTTATGCTTCTTAAGGAAAATATACTTTTTGGTTGCTGTTTGTGTTTTAAAGACTGAAGGATGTTGATTGTTTCTTTCAATGTGCTTTCCAGAATTGCTTTTCACAATCTAGATGCCAACATGATTAATTAAACATGCACACGATGACATTCTACTGTGCAAGCTTGAAAAATTGCAAGTCTAACTTTTTAAAGAGGTACATGTGATTGCCAGGATCTGGTGAGAGGTAACACCAAATGAAAGCTTTTATGGCAAAAGTCAAAGTTCAGCAGCATTTTGTAGACAGAGAAGGAGATAACTTTGGTCTCTCAGACAAGGTATCCTCTCAAGAAAACACAGGCCACATGCTTAAATCTGGGCTGGATTTGCAAAATTCAGAGCCCTCTTTGCTGCCTTCATAGTCAACAGGTATTAAATAGGCTCAGGGGTTGGGCACGGTGGCTCATGCCTGTAATCCCAGCACTTTGGAAAGCCAAGGCGAAAGGCTTGCCTGAGCCCAAGGGTTCCAGACCAGTCTGGGCAGCTGACCAGGCATGGTGGCACAAGCCTATAGTTCCAGTTACTTGGAAGGCTGAGGCAGAAGGATCATCTGAGCCCTGTAGGTCAAGGCAGTGGTGACCATGAGCATGCCACTGCCCTCCAACCTGGGCAACAGAGTGAGATGCCAACTCAAAAAAATAAAATATTTTTTAAAAAAACCTCACAACAATTCTAGGGTGTGTGTGTGTGTGTGTGTGTGTTTTAGCAGGAGTCTCATTCTGTCCCCAGGCTAGAGTGCAGTGACATGCTCATGGTTGCCACAGCTTCAACCTGCTGGACTCGGGTGATCCTTCTGCCTCAGCCTTTCAGGTAGCAGAAACCACAGGCACCATGCCCGGCTAATTTTTTGATTTATCGTAGAAATGAGGTATCACCAAGTTGCCCAGGCTGGTGTGAACCCATGGGCTCAGGCAATCCTCTCACCTCAGCCTCCCAAAGTGCTGGGATTATAGGCATGAGCCACCACCCCGCCTGGCATAATGCCTTGATGACAAAATAAGCTTCATATGAATTTCAAATACTGCAAAAAGAGGCAATGACACAAATTAGCAGAAAACATGAAACTGTTTTGCCAGAGTTCAGTTCTTCAAAAGGAGGAAGACAGAGAAACCAAGAGCCAGGCCAAGTTAAAGAAATCTAATTCTCATTCTGTGGGAGAAAATATTCAGTTCAAATAGTTCTTATAATAAAAATGTGGATTTACATAAAGTAACAAGCCAAGAAATTTTTTTCTTTTTTTAAAAAAGAACTCTACCGACTGAGTGTGGTGGTTCACACCTATAATCCCAGCACTTTGGGAGGCTGAGGTGAGGGGATTGCTTGAGCCCATGGGTTCGAGGCCAGCCTGGGCAGCTTAGCAAGACCTCATTTCCACAATAAATCAAAAAATTAGCCAGGCGTGGTGGCACATGCCTGTAATTCCAGCTACTTGGAAGGCTAAGGCGGAAGGATCACCTGAGCCCAGCAGGTCAAGGCTGCAGTGGCCGTGAGTGGTGCCACTGCACTCCAGCCTGGGGACAGAGTGAAATTCTAACTTTTAAAAAAAAGGGAACTCTAAATGTTGTCCATCCTCACCTGCAGCAATTTGCTTCAGGAGCATTTGCGTTATTCAGAAAGGTCAGGTGTAATGTCATTTTAACATCTCTCTGGCAGTGATCCCTACAAAGGAGTGGTTGAACTAGATGATGTAATCATTTTTATATCTCTAAATGTGTAAGCACAGGTTGGTGTGTTATACAATGGGGTGGGGGGGCGGGAAGAATGACTGTGAATTTAGTAACATGCCCCATTTCAATGAGCAGCCAGTGTTTCTTAGGGAGTGTGTTCACTGCAGATATGTAGAAAGCAGAAATGCTGACACATGTTTGCGAAGGGAATGATTGCAACATTAGTCCAGGGACTGTAAGTGGCCTTTGCCTTTCTTCACCTAGGGAAGCTGGCGGGGTTGGAGAGGAGCTGAAGTGCAGTTATCTCACCCTCCAGATGGACTCACTCGGGGTAGAACAAATATCAGACACGGACATGATATCTAATGGTCATTTCTCTGACATGTTATCGGCTGAACTCGGTGTACAAAGTCCTAAGCCACGTGGGGCTGGGAATGGAACAAGGAACCAGATGTAGATCCTTCCTGCAAAGAATTTTCTGCGTAATAAAAAAGGAAATATAAATGATCTTAAAACAAGACCAGACCGAAAGTGAAGTGTCCCAAGAGCGGTGAGATAATGCTTGAAGGCAGTTCTTAGGAAGGCATGATTCTCTCTGTCTAAAAGGATAAGGGAAAGGAGACTTCTTGGAGGAGGAGGCAAATTAAGATAGGCAGGATCTGGAGGGCACCTAAAAGGAAAGAGCATCTTAAGCAGAGGAAACAACCTGGACTGAGGCTGGTAGTAGAAAATTCAGGAGCTGGATGCAGAACAGAGAATTCAGCATATACCCTAGGATATGCTTCAAGGTCAAATTATTATTGGCTTTCAACTTTCAACATAATTTCTGTCAGTGAGGCTTAGAAAGCAATAATAAGGGTGTCTCTCAATAAAGTGAAATTTGTATAAATTAGCCAGTCATTGGTCTGACCCTCTCTTAATTCTCCCAGCAGAAGATGTTTTCTGACCTACAGAACCACATGGGCAGAGCAGTCAGGGGGCCAGTGTCACCCACTAGGAAGCAGTCCATCAAATCATGTTTAGCTTTTACAGCTTAAAACCTGTCCTTGGCTGGTACAATCTAAAAAGTTCTCCAAGTCATGAAAAAGCTAGTGAAATCTACACTCTCTTCCTCATAGAGTTTGTTAAGGCAACTGTTCAATTTTAAATGTTTAATTAAACATTAACAGTATACAGCACTTGTACCGACCCATCCATGTCTTATGCTTTATTTCACAATCCAGATGTGTTGAATCAACTTTTCTTACATGTGTGAATACTGTCAGGAGAAAAAAAAAGGAAGGAAAGAAAAGAAGGAAGGAAAGGGAAAGAAAAAAAAAGTTTCCTTCTTGGATCCAAGTCTAAATTTCTGCATTTCATAATTCATTTGAATCTAGGAAGCATAGTGATATTGTTCCCAAACAGGAACTAAGTAAGGTGTTTTACTGCCAAGTTGAATATATAGATTTGGCTGTGATTTTTAAGCCACCTGGTAGCATATTTCAAGATGTCTCCTTTTGTGGCTGTATCTAAGCTCCATCTATATGTGAATGTATACTGGACTTGAATAGAATAAAAAGGCTGACTTTTTACTTTGCCTTGAATCACTGGAGTTTTCTGCCCTATGAAAAATATACACTGCAATGTTATGTCTGGTTCAAGCTACTAAAAAAAAAAATGTCTTCTGGAGAATTTGACCCTGTTCCCATTGTTTTCTCAGCATGTTTTCAGCATCAGTGCATTGATTATGCTGTCATTAGCCAGAATACAGAGACAGAAAAAAGATCTATTAGATCATCAAAGTCCTTTCCTGGAGCAGGCCCAAGTCTCCCAGGAGAGGCTGTGACATGCTGTCTTAGGCAAATGACCACGGAAAATTTAGTCATGTAAAATTTTATCCTGCCCCAGTTTTTAACTTTTGAAAGTTTCTGAAATAACTCTGAGAGAGACTGTTCATAAAATGGTTACACTGCTAAATTTAGGTTAATACTTCTCAATTGAAGGTAATTTTGCCCAGGGGATATTTGGCAATCTCTGCAGACATTTTTGGTTGTTACAAATCAGGGGAAGAGGTTGCTATCAGCACATAGTGGGTAGAGGCCAGAGATGCTGCTAAACATCCTACATTTCACAGGATGGCCCCCACAATAAAAATGATCCAGCTTGTAATATCAATGGTGCCAAGGCTGGGAAACCCTAATTTAGGTCTTTCCCTAAGCTTTTATTCATGTTGTTTAACTGATCACTCATCCCCAAACAAAGCAGACCACTGGACTGATTAAATGCCTCTGAGCACACACTACTTTGAAATAAACTATTTCACATAAAATTCCTGCTAATTCTATTTAAATCCCAAGATAAGCAACTATTAACAATCATACAGAGAAACAAAACCACATTTTCTGATTATTCTAAGATTTATATTGTGTTGAATTTGATAAGATTTCAGATCAAGTAGATAACTTTCTAGAGACGTGGGGAAAAGGAACCATTAAGTGCATAAGGAACTAGAAACCATAATACTTGCCTTGATCATTAAGCTCTATGACTAATCAGAAGCTTATATATATTCTTCAAGTAAAAGTTTGTGTAGGTAGAGCAGATCTTTAAAGTCAAAACTTTAAGTGAAAAACATTTCATAATAAACAAATATCTCAAGAATAATCATTCCGTAGGTAATTCACACACACACACACACACACACACACAACCTGTAATTTTTTTTTTTTTTTTTTAGCAAGAATTTTTTCTTTCTTTTTTTTTTTTTCTTTTTTTTGAGTTAGAGTCTCACTCTGTTGCCCAGACTGGAGTGCAGTGGCCGCTCCCGGCCACCACAGTCTCGACCTGCCGGGCTCCGGCGATCCTTCCGCCTAAATTACAGGCATGTGCTACCATGTCCGGCTGATTTTTTGATTTATTGTAGAGATGAGGTCTCGCTGCCCAGGCGGGTCTCGAACCCGCGGGCTCAGGCAATCCACTCACCTCAACCTCCCAAAGGCGCGGGATTACAGGCTGAGCCACTGAGCCCGGCTTCTTTTTTTTTTTTTTTAATGGGAAAGAGAATATAAGGTAGATAGGGTGACAGAATAAGGGAAAGTATCTCATCTATAAAGTAGATTTCAATGCTAGATATCAGGGGAGAAGGTGACATGCTTTGTGAACTGTTCCCCAAATCATGGCATCAAAAAACTAAGCAGCAATTACAAATATATTGGCTTAAGGCTATCACATTTCAATATGTTTTTGCTTACTTAGAGTTTCTAGTTTTGTGAATCGAATTTGAGTTGATATTTTCAAAAACCAAAAATTTGCTACAAATTCTAAGTTAGCACAGATATTTTGAAAGTGTGGGAAGCAAGCCAGATACACTGAGAATCTTTGTCAAATACATGGGTTGGTTTTTTAAACTCA
Source organism: Carlito syrichta (assembly GCF_000164805.1). Taxonomy (NCBI): domain Eukaryota; kingdom Metazoa; phylum Chordata; class Mammalia; order Primates; family Tarsiidae; genus Carlito; species Carlito syrichta. The sequence continues at coordinate 770,008 of NW_007260476.1, forward strand.
TATCGCCAGACACGGTGATTTAAGCCTTCTAATCCCAGCACTTTGGGAGGCCAAGGTGAGAGGATTGCCTGAGCCCGGGGTTCAAGACCTGGGCAATTTGGTGAGACCTCGTCTCTACAATAAATAAACAAACAAACAATAAACAAATAAGCCGGGCATGGTAGTGCACATCTGTGGTTCCAGCTACCTGTAAGACTGAGGCAGAAGGATCGCCTGAGCCCAGCAGGTCAAGGCTGTGGTGGCCATGAGCGTGCCACTGCACTCCAGCCTGGGTGACAAAGGGAGATTCCAACTTAAAAAAAAAATCCCAAAAAACTCTTTCGTATCATTATCAGAATAGTACTGGTATACTTGAAACATGAAATGCATTTACTCTTTTAGCCCATTGAAAAGTTACCCCTTCCTTGAAATCGTGCCTTGATTATGACATTCTTTTGTTCCTGTCCCTCCCTGCTGACAGGATCAAGATTGGACTTTTCTGCACTGTTAAGCTAACTTGAATTAAAATCTGTCATTTGTGCTCAGTCACAACTGTGTTCCATTTCCTAATGAACTATGTCTGGTCTTCGGGCATTTCTTGGGGTATTTATTAGAATGATGCAGTAAAGGTTTAGTGGAGATTCTATGGTGATATTTAACACATGAAGCATCTGTACAAAGCATACAGTGAAGAATGTCCATTCTTTATTGTTGCTAAACTCCATCATTCACATTCCTCCCCTACTAAATGAGGCTGCCAAGGACAACTCAAATATGAGTTCTTTACAGGGAAGATAGTTGCACTGAAAATAACAGAACTAAGAATCGACACATCAGGCCCTAACTTTCTCTATCAACTGGGAATACATTTAATAAACTCCTTTCCTTTGTTTTTATTTTATTTGTAAAAATTATAATAGTCATATAAGCTCATGATGTATAAAAAACACCTCCCTGTAGTTGCAGCTACTTGGAAGCCTGAGGCAAAAGGATTGCCTGAGTCCAGCAGATCAAGGCTGTGGTGGCCGGGAGCATGACACTGCACTCCAACCTGGGCGACAGAGTGAGACTCCAACTCAAAATATAAAATAAAATAAAAAACGCCTCCCACAGAATGGTAGTGATGAGTAAAATTTCCTTTTCCAACCTCTCCAACCCAAAGTCCCATTGTCAGACATAAGTACTATTTGTTTTGTTTTGTTTTTTTGAGTTGGAGTCTCACTCTGTCACCCAGACTGGAGTGCAGTAGCATGCTCACAGCAACCGCAGCCTCAACCTGCTGGGCTCCAGCGATCCTTCTGCCTCAGCCTTCCAAGTAG